>NW_027141326.1:900000-1162500 GCF_036365525.1 Heterodontus francisci
CAGGCAACATCCTAGTAAATCTCCTCTGCACCCTTTCCAAAGCTTCCACATCCTTCCTATAATGTGGTGACCAGAACTGCACACAATGCTCCAGGTGCAGCCGCACCAGAATTTTGTACAGCTGCAGCATGACCTCGTGGCTCCGAAACTCGATTCCCCTACTAATAAAAGCTAACACACCATATGCCTTCTTAACAGCCCTATTAACCTGGATGGCATCTTTCAGGGATTTATGTACCCCCCCCCCAGAGAGACACCAAGATCTCTCTGCTCATCTACACTACCAAGAATCTTCCCATTAGCCCAGTACTCTGCATTCCTGTTCCTCCTTCCAAAGTGAATCAACTCACACTTTTCCGCATTAAACTGCATTTTACATCTCTCAGCCCAGCTCTGCAGCCTATCTATGTCCCTCTGTACCCTACAACATCCTTCGGCACTATCCACAACTCCGCCGACCTTCGTGTCATCCGCAAATTTACTAACCCACCCTTCTACACCCTCATCCAGATCATTTATAAAAATGACAAACAGCAGTGGCCCCATAACAGATCCTTGCGGTACACCACTAGTAACTAAACTCCAGGATGAACATTTGCCATCAACCACCACCCTCCGTCTTCTTTCAGCTAGCCAATTTCTGGTAAATGGTAGCCCCTGGGATGTTGATAGAGGGGATTCAGCGATGGTAATGTCATTGAATGTCAACGGAGATGATTAGATTATCACTTGTCGGAGATGGTCATTGCCTGGCACTAGTGCAGTGCGAATGATACTTGTCAATTATCAGCCCAAGCCATGATATTGTCCAAGTCTTGCTGCATTTCTGCACGGACTGCTTCAGTACTTTGGAGTCACGATTGGTCATGAAAATTGTACAATCATCAGCGAACATCCCCACTTCTGACCTTATGATTGAAAGAATGTAACTGATGAAGCATCTGTCGATAATTAGGCCTAAGACACTACCCTGAGGAACTCTTGCGGTGATTTATTGGAGCTGAGCTGATTGACCTGCAACAACCACAACCATCTTCCTTTGTGCCAGGTATGACTCTAACCAGCAGAAAGTTTCCCCCCTGATACCCACTGACTCCATTTTTGCTCGGGCTCCTTGATGCCATACTCAGTCAAATGCTGCCTTGGTGTCAAGGGCAGTCACTCATACCTCACCTATTGAGTTCAGCTCCTTTGTCCATGTTTGCACCAAGGCTGTAATGAGGTCAGGAGCTTTGTAACCCTGGCGGAACCCAAACTGAGCGTCACTGAGCAGGTTATTGCTAAGCAAGTGCCGCTTGATGGCAGTGTCGATGACACCTTCCATCACTTTGCTGATGATTGAGAGGAGGCTGATGGGGCGGTAATTGGCCGGGTTGGACTTGTCCTGCTTTTTGTCTACAGGACATACCTGGGCAATTTTCCACATTGCAGGATAGAGGCCAATGTTGTAGCTGTACTGGAACAGCTTGATGGGGTAACAGAAGTTCTGGAGCACAGGTATTCAGTACTATTTCCGGAATATTGTGCAGGCTCATAGCCTTTGCAGTATCCAGTGCCTTCAGTAGCTTCTTGAGATCATGCGGAGTGAACCGATCCCTGAGAAACAGCACTGTATACTCCCCTCCACCTCCAGTCTGAACAAAGACTGTTCACCACTTCTCGCTGCTTTCTGTCCCTGAGTCAGTGTCATATCCACATCATCACTGTCACATTAATCCATGTCATAACAAGTCTATGAAATGTCATTTTATCACAGGCCTTCTGAAAATCTATATACATAAGTGGATATACATGAGTAGGGGCGGAAGATGTTGCCAAGGTTCTTAATAAGTATTTTGTATCTGTCTGAACAAAAGGGGGGGGGGGTGATTGCGATGCAGGTATTGTGGTTAAGGAGGAGGAGTGTGAATTATTGGATGTGATATTCATCGGGAGAGAGGAAGTATTAATGGGATTAGCATCCTTGAAAGTTGATGAATCACCAGGGCCTGATGAAATGTATCCTAGGCTGTCAAATGAAGTGAGAGAGGAAACAGCAGAGGGTCTGACCATCATTTTCCAGTCCTCACTGGATGCAGGTGTAGTGCCAGAGGATTGGAGTACTGTTAACATTGCACATCTTCAAAATGGAGCAAGGGATAGACCAAATAATTGCAGGCCAGTCAGTGTAAACTCAATAGTGGGAAAAAGATTGGAATCTATTCTGAGAGACAGGATAAACTGTCACTTAGAAAGGCTCAGGTCAATCAAGGACAGTCAGCATGAATTTGATAAGGGAAGATATTGTTTGACCAACTTGATAGAATTTATCAACGAAGTAGCAAGGATGATAGATGAGGGTAGTGCAGATGATATGGTCTCCGTGGATTTTGGCAAGGCTTTTGACAAGGTCCCATGTGGCATACTAGTTAAAATAATAAAATCCCATGGAATCCAGGGAACTGCAGCAAGCTGGATACAAAATTGGCTCAGTGGCAGGAAACAAAGGGTGATTGTTGACGGGTGTTTTACTGACTTGTGGTCTGTTTCCAGTGACGTTCCATGGGGCTCAGTACTGGGTCCCCTGCTTTTTGTAGTACATATTAACGATTTGAACGTAAATGTAGGGGGCATGATCAAGATGTGTGCAGATGGCACACAAATTAGCCATGTGGTAGATAGCGAGGAGGATAGCTGTAGGCTGCAGGAAGATATTGATGGCAGAAAAGTGTCAAATGGAATTCAACCGGTTAAGTATGAGATGATGTAATTGAGGTCAAACAATGCAAAGGGATAGACGATTAATAGGAAAATGCTGAGAAGTGTAGAGGAAGTGAGGGACCTTGGAGTCAATGTCCACTGATGTCCTGAAGGTAGCAGGTCAGGTCGATAGTTGGTTAAGAAGGCATATGGAATCCTTTCCTTTATTAGCTGAGGTATAGAATACAAGAGCAGGGAGGTTATGCTGGAACTGTATAAATCATTGGTTAGGTCACAACCTGAGTACTGTGTGCGGTTCTGGTCACCTCATTACACAAAGGATGTAATTGCACTAGAGAGGGTACAGAGGAGATTGACAAGGATGTTTGCCAGGACTGGAAAAATGCAGCTATGAAGCAAGATTGGATAGGCTGGGGTTGTTCTACTTGGAACAGAGAAGTCTGAAGGGAGATCTGATTGAAATGGACATAATTTTGAGGGGCTTGGATAGAGGGGAGGTGACGACTCTATTCACCTTAGCAGAGAGATCAGTGACTAAGGGGCAGTGACTTAAAGTGCTTGGTAGAAGGATCAGCGGGGAGTTGAGGAGAAACTTGTCCACCCAAAAATACAAAATTGATCAGTGGCAGGAAACAAAGGGTCATTGTTATAATAAAAGCAAAATACTGCGGAAGCTGGAAATCTGAAGTAAGAACAATAAATGCTGGAAATACTCAGCAGGTCTGGCAACATCTGTGGAGGGAGAAGCAGAGTTAAGTTTTCAGATCAGTGATGAAGGGTCACGGACCTGTCACGTTAACTCTGCTTCTCTCTCCACAGATGCTGCCAGACCTGCTGAGTATGTCCAGCATTTCTTGTTTTTATTAAAGGGTAGTTGTTGACAGGTATTTTACTGACCGGAGGACTGTTTACAGTGGCGTTCCACAGGGTTCAGTACTGCATCCCCTGTTTACAGTGAGAGTCCAGAAATTACTGCCTGAAAGGATAGTTGAAGCAGAATCCCTCCACTCAGTGAAAAGGAATCTGGATGTTCACCTCAACTGTCATTATCTGCAGGGCTGTGGATCAAATGCTGGAAGGTGGGATTAGAATAGGTGGATCATTTTTCGGCTGCTGCAGACACAATGGGACAAGTGGCCTCTTTCTGTATCTTAAACTTTCTATGATTATATTACGTGAAACACTCACAGTTACATCCTCAACGAACTTGATCAAGATAATCAGGAATGATATTTCATTAACCTTTCCGTGCTGCTTGTCATGTATTAACCGTTGTATTACAAGCAAGATATATTTTTGTGCTGGGTTATGACCTCTAGAAGTTTCCAACCACCAACATTAGACTGATACTTACAGGGTTTACCGAACCTCTCCTTTGTAAACAGGGAGTAACATTGACAAGCCACCAGACCTCTGGCATCACTCCCATATCCAAGGAGGACTGAAAGATTTTGTCCAGTGCCTCTGTCATTTCCATCATTTCTTCCCTCTGTAACACTCATAATTCCCATCCAGACTGGATAAATGTTCTACTTTATTGTGGTACAAAAAGTGTTGTATTGAAAGGGGTTAACTGAACAAGTTTGTTCAGTGACTGTAATTAATGTCAGTCTCCATGGACCCTAATGGTGTCACTGGAGGGTTTCCCTCTTCTATTAATACCGGACTCCTTTCAATGTGTTTTCTGAAAGTGTCAGCGGGAGCATCAGCTCCGGAACTCATAGGGAACCGTGGCTGCAGAGAGATGGTGAGGAGAAATCAGAATCTGAACAATAGGTTGGAATGTTACAACAATGGGTCAGAATAGGAGAACAATAGATTGGAATGTTACAACAATGGGTCAGAATCTGAGAGCAATAGATTGGAATGTTACAACAATGTATCAGACACTGAGAACAATAGATTGGAATGTTACAACAATGGTTCAGAATCTGAGAACAATAGACTGGAATGTTACAACAATGGGCAGGAGTTTCATTTGGGAGTTTGACCGTCTTTCTGCCAATTATGATCGGTTCCCATTAGAGTATCGGATCTATCTCGCATTGAAGATTATGCAACACATTTACTATCCCATCCTTGCTATTATCAGTGTCCCTGGTAAGTCTCTCTATCTAGCTATGAATGTTGTAAACCAAGTTTAGCAACATTGTCATTTACTCTGCCCTCCTTGTTACTTTTGTTATCCCTGGCAAAACTCTATCTCCAGCTATGAGCTCTATAAACCATTGCTACTTGTATCCGAGTTCATGTAATTTACTCTACCGTGTTTTCAGCTTTTGCTTCCCCTGCTAAGTCCCTATTTCCCGCTATGTGATCTGTAAACCGCGTTTCACTGAAATAATGTTCTTACAATTTTAATTTTGGGAAGAGTGGAGCTCGTGCAATCGGTCTCCTTCGGAAATTCTGTCCATATCCATGAACCACGTACCCCTAACTGGCTAATGTCTGAGGTTGAACCAGACAGTTTGCATCCTATGCGTTCTATTTAACCCTGAGCTGAGTTCTGACCCCTTATTCTCTCCATCACCTGCCCTGCCTATGACCAGCTCAGTAATATCATCCGTCTGCCTCAGCTCATCTGATACATAAACCCTCATCTGTGCCCTTGTTAACATAGAAACATATAAAATAGGAGCAGGAGTAGGCCATTCGGCCCTTCGAGCCTCCCCCGCCATTCATTATGATCATGGCTGGTCATCCAACTCAGCAACCTGTTTGCACTTCCCCCCATATCCTTTGACCTCTTTCATCCTAAGAGCTATATCTAGCTCCTTCTTGAAAACATACAATGTTTTGGCCTCAACTGCTTCCTGTGGCAGCGAATTCCACAGACTCATCACTCTCTGGGTGTAGAGATTTCGCATCTCAGTCCTGAAAGGTTTACCCTGCATCATTAGACTATGACCACTGGTTCTGGACTCCACCACCATCGGGGACATCCTTCCTGTATCTGTTCTGTCAAGTCCTGTTAGAATTTTATAGGTTCCTATGAGATCCCCCATCATTCTTCTGAATTACAGCGAACATAATCCTAACCGACTCAATCTCTCCTCATACGTCAGTCCCGCCATCCAGGGAATCAGTCTGGTAAACCTACAACAAGAACATCCTTCCTTAGATAAGGAGACCAAAACTGCACACAATATTCCAGGTGTGGCCTCACCAAGGCCCTGTATAATTGCAACAAGACATCCCTGCTCCTGTACTCGAATCAGCTCGCTGTGAAGGCCAACATACCATTTAGCTTCTTTACTGTCCTTTGCACCTGCATTCTTACCTTCAGTGACTGGTGTACGAGAACACCCAGCTCTCCTTGCATATTCCCCTCTCTCAGTTTATAGCCATTCAGATAATAATCTGCCTTCCTGCTTTTGCTACCAAAGTGATTAACCTCACATTTATCCACATTGTACTGCATCTTCCATGCATTAGCCCACTCACTCAATTTGTCAAAATCACCCTGAAGCCTCTCTGCATCCTCCTCACAACTCACCCTCCCACCCTGTTTTGTGTCATCTGCAAATTTGGAGATATTACATTTAGATCTCTCATCGAAATCAGTAAGATATATTGTGAATAGCTGGGGTCCTATCACCAATCCCTATGGTACCCCACTAGTGACTGCCTGCCATTCGGAATAAAATACCCATTTATTCCTACTCTTGGGTTTCCTGTCTGCCAATCAATTTTCTATCTATCACAATACACGAGCACCAATCGCATGCGCTTTAATTTTACACGCTAATCTGTTATGTGGGACTTTGTCGAAAGCCTTCTGAAAGTCCAAATAAACCACATCCACTGGCTGTCCCTCATCAACTCTGCTAGTTACATCCTCGAAGAATTCTTGTAGATTTGTCAAGCGTGATATCCCTTTCGTAAATCCATGCTGATTCTGTCCGATTCTACCACTTTTCTACAAGTGCTCTGCTATAAAATCTTTGATAATGGACTCTAGAACTTTCCCCACTACCGACGTCAGCCTGACTGGTCTATAATTCCCTGCTTTCTCTCAACCTCCCTGGGGTTGCATTAGCTACATTCCAATCTGTAGGAAATGTTCCAGAATCTATAGAATCTTGGAAGATGACCACCAATACATCCATTATTTCTCGGACCGCTTCCTTCAGTACTCTGGGATGTAGATTATCAGGCCCTGGGAATTTATCGGCCTTCAATACCATCAATTTCCCCAACACCATTTCTCTACTAATACAGATTTCCTTAAGTTCCTCTCTCTCACTAAACCCCGTGTTCCCCAACATTTCTGATATGATATTTGTATTCTCCTTTGTGTAGACAGAACCAAAGTATGCATTTAGTTGGTCAGCCATTTCTTTGTTCCCCATAATTAATTCCCCTGTTTCTGACGGTAAGGGACCTACATTTGTCTTCACCAATCTTTAAATCTGTTAAATCAACACTTGACTATTCCAATTCTATCCTGGTCACCCTCCCAGTTATAAACCTCCATAAACCACTGCCCATCCAGAACTCTGCTGCCTGTAAACTAATTCGCACCAAATCCTGATCACCCATCACCCCAAATCCTGATCACCCATCACCCCTGTGCTCACTGATCTACATTAGCTCCGGGACCAGCAGCACCTTAAATTTAATATTCTCATTCTTGTGTTTGAATCTCACCCTCAATTAGTCCCATTGCCCTGTCCATTCCCATATTCCTGCCTTCAAGTCTTTTCTTCAATTCCCATTTAAAAGAAGGCTTCTTTCCCTCTGTTTCTGTCTATGGCAGGTATTCTCAGCTCTGCAGTGTCACTGGGCCCAATGCCATGGAAGTGTGGATCCATAAAATTGTATGAGCTGAGCTGCCGGTCACTTTCAGTGCTCCATGCTAAACAGGGCTCTAGTCCCTGTTCACCAAGTATGTGCTGGTAGTGTGCAGAGGGATCTGATCTGACACCAATCAGCCATTCCAGCAGCTTTGCTATACGTCTTTGAAACTAAGTGATGGGGGTGTGGTACATTGAGCTGTGTGAGAGGTTGGTAATGTTGGGGGTAGGAGATGCCATGTGGCGATGAATTCACTGACATTGACCACCCGTGTGAGCTCATGAAACTTCTTCTGGCTCTGCTGCCAGGTCCTCGGGGCCAGATTCTTGCATTTGACCTCCCTGACCACCTACTCCCATTCCCTTCGGAAGACGTTCCTTAAGGGTCTCCGCCCCACCCCACAGAAACATGCCCACTCTCCTCTGGTCAACCTCCATGACTAAGGCCTCCAACACCACATCCGTGAACAGCAGAGACCTCTCTCTGTCCTAGTATTCCATTTATCTTGTCTCCAATTGCAGCATTCACAGTCAGCAGCAGCAGCCTCCTGTGATTCAGTAAAGCTTCCCTTTAAGAGGGACAAACTACCTTTAAGAGCTGAATCCTGGCTGAAGCACGTGCCAGCCTCACACACAGTTAGGTCCCTGGTAAGCCTGCAGACAGACAGCAGCGCGGGTTACCCTGGGCAGCACGTAGAATTCATGGAAATGAGGAGGCAGCAGGAAGTTTGTGTGTCACCTGCCTCAACAGGAATGGGCACGGGCAGATCACGAATCACAATCCCTACCCCTGAAAACTGGTACAAGCTTCACTTTCACTCTGTCTCTATTTTTCTTCCCTTCTTTCACCCTTTCTCCATCTCTCTCTGTGTCTCTTGTTCATATAATCAGAGATTGATGCAGCACAGAAAGAGGCTATTCGGTCAGTGCTGTCCCTTTGAAAGAGATATCTAATTAGTTCCACTCCCTCCTCTTTCCCCAGACTCCAATTGTTTTTTTTTCCTTGTCAAGTTTTTGTTAAATTCCCTTTTGAAAGATATTATTGAATCTGCTTCCACCATGTTTTCAGGCAGTGAATTCCAGATCCCACCCACAGACAGATTGGACCAAATATCCATGGAAGGGTTAACGCACAAAAGGAGGCTATTCAGCCCAATGTGTCTCTGCTGGCTGAAAAAACTAGCCGCCCAATCTAATCCCATCTTCCAGCCGCTGGTCCATGGCCTTGCCAGTTGCAGCACTTCAGGTGTAGGTCCAGGTACCTATTAAAATAATTGATGTTTTTTGCCTCCACCACCGTCCTGGCAGTGAATTCCAGACACCCACCACCCTCTGGGTGAAACGGTTTTTCCTCATGTCCCCTCTGATCCATCTACCAATCAATTAAATCTGGTAATTGACCTCCCCGCTAGGGGAAACAGGTGCTCCCTGGCTACTCTATCTGGGCCCCCTCATAATTTTGTACACCTCAATCAAGTCACCCCTAAGTCTCCTCTGTTCTAAAGAAAACAATCTTAGCCTATCCAATCTTTCATCATGGATGCAATTTTCCATCACTGGTAACATGCTTGAAAATCTTCTCTGTACTCTCTCCAAAGCAATTATGTCCTTCCTGTAATGTGGTGACCAGAACTGTACACAATACTCCAGCTATTGCCTAACCAGTGTTTTATACAATTCCAGCATTATATCCCTCCTTTTGTATTCTATATATCGGCCAGTAAAGGAAAGCATTCCATATGCCTTTTTCACCACTCTGTCTACCTTTCTTGCCACCTTCCAGGAACTGTGGACAAACACTCCAAGGTCTCTAACATCTTCTACCCCTTTCAATATCCTCCTGTCTGTTGTGTATTCCTTCGCTTTATTTGCCCTTCCCAACTGCATTACCTCACAGTTCCCCAGATTGACTTCCATTTGCCACTTTTCCGCCCACTCAACCAAACCATTTAACCATTGATATCATTCTGGAGTCCACAGCTATCCTCTTCACTATCAACTACATGACCAATTTTTGTGCCATCAGCAAATTTCCACTCATGCCTCCCACATTTAAGTCCAAAGCATTAATATACATCACAAATTGCAAGGGACCCAACACTGAGACCTGGGAACGCCACTAGACACCGCTTTCCATTCACAAGAAACATCTGTCGACCATTACCCTTTGTTTCCTGACATTGATCCAATTTTGGAAGCAACTTGCCACATTCCCCTGTATCTCATGAGCTTTCACTGTTCTGATCAGTCTGCCATGTGGGACCTTTTCAAACGCCTTACTAAAATACATGTAGACCACATCCACTGCACTACCTTTATCAATCCTTCTTGCTCCTTCCTCAAAAAACTTAATTGTGTTAGTAAGACAAGACCCTCCCTTAGCAAATCCATGCTGACTATCCCTGATTAATATTTGCCTTTGTAAGTGACAGTTTATCGTTGCTCTGAGAATTGATTCTAATAATTTGCCCACCGATGTCCAACTAAAGCCTGCTCGGGTCTGGAAATAAAACCCGACCCATCCTAACAGAACAACATCGGACCCGAGCCTGACCCTACCATATTGCACTCACTGTACTTAGCACTTTTGGATGGAATGGAAGGAAGCTGCAGCATGAGCGCGGTGACATCATAGAAACACTCACTTTCTCACTGCGCAGACTCAGAGTCTGTGGAGTCCAGATGCACGTTTCCCTCCTTGACATCTCTGACTCTCAGCTGGGGATGACTTTTCAAACTATAATGCTTACTTACTCAACTTCCCTTTTCATCCCAGCCGATCAAAAGGTAGTATTGTGTGTGTCCGACCCAAACCGAGCCCGAAAGCCGGATCCGGAAGAGCGACCCGAACCCGACATATGACGTCGGGTCTCGTCGGGTTTGGGTCGGGTAACAGGCCTTTAGGTCAGACTGACCAGCCTCTAATTATTTGGCCTATCCTTCGCACCATTTTTAAACACTGGCACGATGTTCACTGACCTCCAATCGTCTACTGCCTCGCCTGTATCTAGTGAGAATGTGAGGATGATCCTCAGAGGATCTGCTATTTCCCCCCTCGCTTCCTTTAACAGCCTGAGCTGCGATCCATCCGGCCCTGGCGATTTATCCACATTCAAGGATTTCAAACCCTCGAGTACTTCCTCTCTCATTATGTTGATTGTATCTAATATTTCACAATCCTCCTCTTTAACGACAATGTCTGCATCATCCCTCTCTTTTATGAAGACAGAGACATAAATCCCATTAAGGACCCTGCCAACATCTTCTGCATCCATGCACAAACTACCTTTTACATCTCTGATAGGCCCTCCCCTTTCCATAGTTATCCCTTTATTCTTAATGTACTGATAAAACATCTTTGGGTTTTCCTTGATTTTACCTGCCAATATTTTTTCATGCCCTCTCTTTGCTTTTCTAATTTGGTTTTTTTACTTCACCCCTGCACTTTCTTTACTCCTCTCAGCTTTCTGAAGTATTATTTGTTTGTGCCTGTCATAAGCTTTCTTTTATCTGATTTATCTTACCCTGTATGTTTCTAGATAACCGGGGGCTCTAAATTTGGCAACTCACTGTGTAAGAAAATTCTCTTCATTTTGCCTCTGGTTCTTTGCCAATTACCTTAAACCTGCATCTTCTTCATGATGATGTGAGCACAGTCCGAGCAATTACAGACCAGTTAGTTGAACATCAGTAATGTTTTACAAACAATAATTAGAGAATAAATCAACAGAAACTTGGAGAGGTTTGAGTTAATGAAGGAAAACAATCACGTGTCTGAAGGAACATCGGAGCAGGAGTAGGCCATTCAGCCCATCGACCCTGCTCCATCATTCAATTAGAATGCTTAAACACGGGTGATGTTCCGGAGGACTGGAGAATTGCTAATGTTGTCCCCTTGTTTAAGAAGGGTAGCAGGGAAAATCCAGGTAATTATCGGCCGGTGAGCCTGACGTCAGTGGTAGGGAAGCTGCTGGAGAAGATGCTGAGGGATAGGATCTATTCCCATTTGGAAGAAAATGGGCTTATCAGTGATAGGCAACATGGTTTTGTGCAGGGAAGGTCATGTCTTACCAACTTAATAGAATTCTTTGAGGAAGTGACAAAGTTGATTGATGAGGGAAGGGCTGTAGATGTCATATACATGGACTTCAGTAAGGCGTTTGATAAGGTTCCCCATGGTGGGCTGATGGAGAAAGTGAAGGCGCATGGTGCCCAGGGTGTACTAGCTAGATGGATAAAGAACTGGCTGGGCAACAGGAGACAGTGAGTAGCAGTGGAAGGGAGTTTCTCAAAATGGAGACGTGTGACCAGTGGTGTTCCACAGGGATCCGTGCTGGTATCACTGTTGTTTGTGATACACACAAATGATTTGGAGGAAAGTATAGGTGGTCTGATTAGCAAGTTTGCAGACGATACTACGATTGGTGGAGTAGCAGATAGTGAAGGGGACTGTCAGAGAATACAGCAGAATATAAATAGATTGGAGAGTTGGGCAGAAAAACGGCAGATGGAGTTCAATCAGGGCAAATGCGAGGTGATGCATTTTGGAAGATCCAATTCAAGAGTGAATTATGCAGTAAATGGAAAAGGCCTGGGGGAAAATTGATGCACAGAGAGATTTGGGTGTTCAGGTCCATTGTTCCCTTTAGGTGGCAACGCAGGTCAATAGAGAGGCCAAGAAGGCATACGGCATGCTTTCCTTCATCGGACGGGGTATTGAGTACAAGGGTTGGCAGGTCATGTTACAGTTGTATAGGACTTTGGTTCGGCCACATGTGGAATACTGCGTGCAGTTCTGGTCGCCACATTACCAAAAGAATGTGGATGCTTTGGAGAGGGTGCAGAGGAGGTTCACCAGGATGTTGCCTGGTATGGAGGGCGCTAGCTATGAAGAGAGGTTGAGCAGATTAGGATTATTTTCATTAGAAAGACGGAGGTTGAGGGGGGAACTGATTGAGGTATACAAAATCATGAGAGGTATAGACTGGGTGGATAGCAAGAAGCTTTTTCCCAGAGTGGGGAATTCAATTACTAGGGGTCACGAGTTCAAAGTGAGAGGGGAAAAGTTTAGGGGGGATATGCGTGGAAAGTTCTTTATGCAGAGGGTGGTGGGTGCCTGGAATGCGTTGCCAGCGGAGGTGGTAGACGCGGGCACGATAGCGTCTTTTAAGATGTATCTAGACAGATACATGAATGGGCAGGAGGCAAAGAGATACAGACACTGAGAAAATAGGCGACATGTTTAGGTAGAGGATCTGGATCGGCGCAGGCTTGGAGGGCCAAAGGGCCTGTTCATGTGCTGTAATTTTCATTGTTCTTTGTTCTAGATCATGTCTGATCATCTACCTCAACGCTACTTTCCCGTGCTATCCCTGTATCCCTTGATGTGATTTGTCTCCCTAAATCCATTGATTTCTGTCTTGAACATGCTCAGTGTTGATCTTCCACAGCCTCTGTGGTGGTGAATTCCAAAGATTTACCTCCCTCTGAGTGAAGAAATTCTTCTTCATCTCAGTCTTAAATTTCTTACCCCTTATTCTGAGATTATGTCCCCTGGTTCAAGACTCACCACCCAGGGGAAACATCCGATCTGCATCCACCCCGTCACCCCCTGTAAAAATTTTGTATGAGATCACTTCACATTTTTTGAATCTCGAGAGAATACAGGCCCAGTTTTCTCAATCTCTCCTCATAAGACAATCCTGCCATCCCAGGGATAGTCTGCTGAACATCAGTTGTACTCCCTGCATGGCAAATATATCCTTCTTTAGACAAGGAGACCAAGACTGTAAGCAATACTCCAGGTGCAGTCTCACCAAGGCTGTATACAATTGCAGCCAGACATCTTTACTCCTGCACTCAAAACCGCTTGAGATGGAAGCCAACATACCATTTGCCTTCCAAACTGATTGGTGCACCTGCACACTAGCTTTTAGTGACTCATGAACAAGGACACCCACGTCCCTTTGGAAATCAACACTTCCCAACCTCTCCCCAGTCAAAAAATATACTGTCTTTCTGTCTCTGTTTTACCAGAGTGGATCACTTGACACTTATTCATAATATATTCCAGCTGCCATGTTCATGTTCGTTCACTTATCCTATCCAAATCCGCTTGAAGCCTCCTTGCATCCTCTTCACAACTTACCTTCCCACCTAGTTTTGTATCATCAGCAAATTTGTAAATATTACATTTGATCCCCACATTCAAATCATTTATATAGATTGTGAACAGCTGTGGCCCTTGTGCTGATCCTTGTGTTACTCCCACTCGTAAGAGCCTGCCATCCTGAGAATGACCCGTTTATTCCTACTCTCTCTTTTCTGCATGTTAACCAGTTCTTAATCCATACCAGTATATTACTCCCAATCCCATGCGTTGTAATTTTGTTTACTAACCTCCTGTGTGGGACCTTATCAAAAGCCTTCTGTAAATCCAAATACGCCACATCCACCGGTTCTCCTTTAGTAATGCTGCAAGTAACATCCTCAAAAGACTTCAACAGGTTTGTTGCACATGATACCCCTTTTATAAATCCACGTTGACTCCGCCAATTTTACCATTATTTTCTAAGTGTCCAGTTATTACATCCTTTACAATAAATTATAACATTTTCCCTATTACTGACATCAAACTAACAGGTCTGTAGTTCTCATTCTCCCTCTCCCACACTTCTTAAATTGTGGGGTTACATTTGCTACTTTCCAGTCTTCAGGATCTCTTCCAGAATCTATAGAAGTTTGAAAGATAGCAACCAATACATCCACCATCTCTATTGCCACCTCCTTCAACACTCTGGGATGTACTCATCTGGTCCAGGGATTTATCAACCTTCAATCCAGTTAACTGTTCAAGTACTACCTCTTTACCAACACTAAATTGCCAATTTGCCCCTCGTACCTTCATAGTTTCCCTTTTTCAGGTTTAACACCCTAGTTTCAAAATTAACATATTCAAATGGAATGTGAAATTTTATCATAATATAGCCATTATTTCGCAAAAGCCCATTTACAGCAATGTTATTAACTAACCCTTTCTCGTTCCATAAAATAGCCCGATTCTTAGTTAATCCTTCAATGTACTTCTCCAGAAACCCATCTCTTACACACTCCAGTAAAGGCAGATCATACTTCACTCATTTAGTTGAAGGTTTTGATGAAGTAACAGAGATGGTTGATGAAGGGAATGCCGTGGATTTTGTGCATATGTATTTTAGGAAAGTGTTTAATAAGGTACCACGTAAAAGGCTGGTTAGCAAAATTGAGGCTCATGGAATAAGAGGATCATTGTCAAATTGAATTAAGGACAGAAAACAGCGAGTGGTAATAAATGGTTGTTTTTAAGTGTGGAGGATGGTAGACAGTGGGTGTTCCCCAAAGGTCAGTGTTGGGACCATTGCGTTTTTGCGATATATAAATGACTTAGCTATTGGAATGCAGAGTAGAATCTCCAAATTTGCCTCAGACATCAATTTTGAGATTTCTGAGCCAGTCCCAATGCTGATCCCATGTCTTTGAGTGTACATTTTCTCTCTCCAGATCTCTGTCACAAATTCTTACCCAGACTTCGCAATAACCACAGGCATTTGACTGATTGTAATCCCTCTCTGTCTCCAAAGCTCCTACACATTCCCAGCAATGATCGCTCAACTGAGTTTGACATTACTCACAAACCAAGTAAACTAAGCCTATGATCCCGATCTCTGTGATCCCTCTCCGACACCACTGTAAGATCTGATCAACGGTCACAGATTAACCAAAAGGAGGGAAAAGGTTCACAAGCAGTTAATTAAGTAATGACAGTTCAAATACAGGGCATAATCTAATTGGAAACATTAGACATATGACCTGTAACAGGTGAAAAAGTATTTCTGGCTACGGATTAATTGTTGGAAGCTAGGATCAAATATGTTATAGCAGGGCACGTAGATAAATTCAACGTGATCAGGCAGAATCAACATGGTTTTGTGAAAGGAAAATCATGTTTAACCAATTTATTAGCGTTCTTTGAAGAAATAACATGTGCTGTGGATAAAGGGGAGCCGGTGGATGTACTTTACTTAGATTACCAGAAGGCATTTGATAATGTGCCACATCAAAGGTTATTGTGGAATATAAAAGTCCATGGTATCGGGGGTGACATATTGGCATGGATAGAAGTTAGGCTAGCTAACAGGAAACAGAGAGTAGGCATGAATTGGTCATTGTCTGGTTGGCAATATGTAACGAGTGGTTGCCACAGGGATCAGTGCTGCGACCTCAACCTTTTACAATTTAATTAAATGACTTGGATGAAGGGTCCAAAGGTATGGGCGCTAAATTTGCTGATGACACAAAGATAGGTCGGAAAGTACGCTGTGCAGAGGACATAAGGCGGCTAAAAAGGGATGTAGATAGGTTAAGTGAGAGGGAGAAGATATGACAAATGGGGTATAATAGGGGGGAATGTGAAATTGCCCATATTGGCAGGAAGAATTAAAAAAAAATAAACACAATATCTGAATGGTGAGAGACTGCAAAGCTCTGGGATGCAAAGGGATCTGGGTGTCCTAGTTGATGAATCACAAATGTTAGCATGAAGGTTCAGCAAGTGTTTAGGAAAGCTAATAGAACTGCTTATTGGGAGAGCAGTTGAATGCAAAGGTAGGGAGGCTATGTTTCAGTTGTACAGGCATTGATGAAACTGCATCTGAAGTATTGTGTACAGTACTGGCCACCTTATTTAAGGAAGGATGTAAATGCATTGGACGCAGTTCAGAGAAGGATTTCTAGACTAATACCTGGAATGGGTGTGCTGTCTTATGAGGAAAGGCTGCAGAGGCTAGGCGTACATCAGCTGGAGTTTAGAAGTGTAAAAGGCGACATATAAGATCCTA
Source organism: Heterodontus francisci (assembly GCF_036365525.1). NCBI lineage: Eukaryota > Metazoa > Chordata > Chondrichthyes > Heterodontiformes > Heterodontidae > Heterodontus > Heterodontus francisci. The sequence continues at coordinate 916,373 of NW_027141326.1, forward strand.
AGGGCGGGGGGTGGGGGGGGGGGAGGGGGGCAGAACAAGTGAGGGCGACAGAGAGAGAAACAGAAAAAGATAGAGAGTGAGGGAAAGAGAGCGGTCACATCAGCTCATCTGCTGCTGAAACCCTCATCCATGCCTTTGTTACATCGAGGCTTGACTATTCTAACACACTCTTGGCTGGTCTCCCACATTCTACTCACTGTAACCTTGTGGTCATTTAAAACTCTGCTGCCATCTTCTAATTTACACTAAATTCTGTTCACCCAACATCCTTGTGCTCACTGACCTACATTGGCTCTTGGTCCAGTAACACCTCAAATTTAATATTCTCACTCATATGATCAACTCCCTCCATGGCATCACCCCTCTGATTATCCTAGTCCCCTGCCCATTTCCAATATTCCTGAAGCTTGTTTATCTTAAAGTGTTTTGCTAATTCCCTTTTTAAAGTGAGTTTATTTCCCTCTGTTTCACTCCCTGACCACACATTTCATCTGTCCAGCTCCACTGGTGCTGTGGAAGTTTGGATCCATAAAATGGTGTGAGCTGCACAGCCGGTCACATCCAGCACATTGTACAGGACACCCAGGCTGGCCGGGGTGCTAGCGTGGGTGCAACGTGTGTGTGTCTGTAGCGTGAGGAAGGGTCTTAATATGGTGTCAATCAGCCATTCCAGCAGCTTTGTTGTACGTCTTTGAAACTTGTTCTGTGCATGTTCATTGACCGCCTTTCTTTCTTTCTCTCTGTCTCCTTCCCAGCAGAAAGCAATTGCTATTTTACACTCCAAATTCCATGTTATCAAAACATTTGTCCTCCCCACTCACACCAATTTAAAATATAACTATGCACACTTGTTAAACAACCAACTACATTCAGACAGCATGCAGGACCAGACGTAACTGACCGTAATAGACACTGGCTGAGACAGACAAAGAAATCAAACAGGAAACTTCAAATACAAAAACAGACCCACTTACTCAAACACAAGCTTTTCCTCCTGTTCTCCTCAGACATTGTTTCGGCCTTACTGTGGCTCCGAAAGATTTCCTTTCCTTTTATATCTCAGGTACAGACAGGGTGGATAGCAAGAAGCTTTTTCCCAGAGTGGGGGATTCAATTGCAAGGGGACACGAGTTCAAAGTGAAAGGTGAAAACTTTAGGGGGGATATGCGTGGAAAGTTCTTTACGCAGAGGGTGGTGGGTGCCTGGAACGCATTGCTGGTGGAGGTGGTAGACGCGGGCACGATAGCGTCTTTTAAGATGTATCTAGACAGATACATGAATGGGCAGGAAGTAAAGAGATACAGACCATTAGAAAATAGGCAACAGGTTTAGATAGAGGATTTGGATCGGCGTAGGCTTGGAGGGCCGAAGGGCCTGTTCCTGTGCTGTAATTTTCTTTGTTCTTTGTTCTTTGTTAACGTCACACGTGACTTGGTGGGATTGTGAGTAACAGACTGTTCCATTCGGTGTTGTCACCACATTAACGGGACAGCCTGTCAAGGAGGTTACCTTAACGGGACAGATTGGTAAACGTTCTCCCTCTCCAACATTGTCCCCCTCCGAGGCCTCCTGCTCCGTTTTAGTGCCACCTGTGTGATACTCTGCTTTTTGTGAAGGCTGCTACACCCGCCTGGGAGCTGCTTTCCCTCTGGGTTTGCAATCACTGAATGTTAGACCTGTACTGTGCATGCTCTGTCTTCAGGTGGGGTCACTCCTGTAACTCCCTAAGGACACCTCTAGAATCCTCTAACTTTTTTTTTAGAACATTACAGCGCAGTACAGGCCCTTCGGCCCTCGATGTTGCGCCGACCTGTGAAACCATCTGACCTACACTATTCCATTTTCATCCATATGTCTATCCAATGTCCACTTAAATGCCCTTAAAGTTGGCGAATCTACTACTGCTGCAGGCAGGGCGTTCCACGCCCTTACTACTCTCTGAGTAAAGAAACTACCTCTCACATCTGTCCGATATCTATCACCCCTCAACTTGAAGCTATGTCCCCTCGTGTTTGCCATCACCATCCGAGGAAAAAGACGCTCACTATCCACCCTATCTAACCCTCTGATTATCTTATATGTCACTATTAAGTCACCTCTCCTCCTCCTTCTCTCCAACGAAAACAACCTCAAGTCCCTCAGCCTTTCCTCGTAAGACCTTCCCTCCATACCAGGCAACATCCTAGTAAATCTCCTCTGCACCCTTTCCATAGCTTCCACATCCTTCCTATAATGCGGTGATCAGAACTGCACGCAATACTCCAGGTGCGGTCTCACCAGAGTTTTGTACAGCTGCAGCATGACCTCGTGGCTCCGAAACTCGCTCCCCCCTACTAATAAAAGCTAACACACCATATGCCTTCTTAACAGCCCTATTAACCTGGTTAGCAACCTTCAGGGATTTATGCACCTGGACATCAAGATCTCTCTGTTCATCTACACTACCAAGAATCTTCCCATTAGCCCAGTACTCTGCATTCCTGTTACTCCTTCCAAAGTGAATCACCTCACACTTTTCCGCATTAAACTCCATTTGCCATCTCTCAGCCCAGCTCTGCAGCCTATCTATGTCTCTCTGTACCCTACAACATCCTTCGGCACTATCCACAACTCCGCCGACCTTAGTGTCATTTGCAAATTTACTAACCCACCCTTCTACACCCTCTTCCAGGTCATTTATAACAATGACAAACAGCAGTGGCACCAAAACAGATCCTTGCGGTACACCACTAGTAACTAAACTCCAGGATGAACATTTGCCATCAACCCTCTGTCTTCTTTCAGCTAGCCAATTTCTGATCCAAAGCTCCAAATCGCCTTCAACCCCATACTTCCGTATTTTCTGCAATAGCCTACCGTGGGGAACCTTATCAAACGCCTTACTGAAATCCATATACACCACATCCACTGCTTTACCCTCATCCACCTGTTTGGTCACCTTCTCGAAAAGGTCTATAATTACCAGGGCTGTCTCTACTCCCCTTCTTGAACAAGGGGACAACATTTGCAATCCTCCAGTCTTCCGGCACTATTCCTGTCGACAATGACGACATAAAGATCAAGGACAAAGGCTCTGCAATCTCCTCCCTCGCTTCCCAGAGAATCCTAGGATAAATCCCATCTGGCCCAGGGGACTTAGCTATTTTCACACCTTCCAAAATTGCTAACACCTCCTCCTTGTGAACCTCAATCCCATCTAGCCTCGTAGCCTGAATCTCAGTATTCTCAACAACATTTTCTTTCTCTACTGTAAATACTGACGCAAAATATTCATTTAACACTTCCCCTATCTCCTCTGATTCCACACACAACTTCCCACTACTATCCTTGATTGGCCCTAATCTAACTCTAGTCATTCTTTTATTCCTGATATACCTATAGAAAGCCTTAGGGTTTTCCCTGATCCGATCCACCAATGACTTCTCGTGTCCTCTCCTTGCTCTTCTTAGCTCTCCCTTTAGATCCTTCCTGGCTAGCTTGTAGCTCTCAAGCGCCCTAACTGAGCCTTCACGTCTCATCCTAACATAAGCCTTCTTCTTCCTCTTGACAAGCGCTTCAACTTCTTTAGTAAACCATGGCTCCCTCGCTCGACAACTTCCTCCCTGCCTCACAGGTACATACTTATCAAGGACACGCAGTAGCTGCTCCCTGAATAAGCTCCACATTTCGATTGTTCCCATCCCCTGCAGTTTCCTTCCCCATCCTACGCATCCTAAATCTTGCCTAATCGCATCATAATTTCCTTTCCCCCAGTTATAATTTTTGCCCTGCGGTATATACCTGTCCCTGCCCATCGCTAAGGTAAACCTAACCGAATTGTGATCATTATCACCAAAGTGCTCACCTACATCTAAATCTAACACCTGGCCGGGTTCATTTCCCAGTACCAAATCCAATGTGGCATCGCCCCTGGTTGGCCTGTCTACATACTGTGTCAGAAAACCCTCCTGCACACACTGGACAAAAACTGACCCATCTAAAGTACTCGAACTATAGTATTTCCAGTCGATATTTGGAAAGTTAAAGTCCCCCAGAACAACTGCCCTGTTACTCTCGCCCCTGTCGAGAATCATCTTCGCTATCCTTTCCTCTACATCTCTGGAACTATTCGGAGGTCTATAAAAGACTCCCAACAGGGTAACCTCACCTCTCCTGTTTCTAACCTCAGCCCATACTACCTCAGTAGACGAGTCCTCAAACGTCCTTTCTGCCGCTGTAATACTCTCCTTGATTAACAATGCCACACCCCCTCCTCTTTTAGAATCTTCTCTGTTTTAACTGAAACATCTAAATCCCGGAACCTGCAACATCCATTCCTGCCCCTGCTCTACCCATGTCTCCGAAATGGCCACAACATCGAAATCCCAGGTACCAACCCATTCTGCAAGCTCACCCACCTTATTCCGGATGCTCCTGGCGTTGAAGTAGACACACTTTAAATCAAGTTCTTGCTTGCCAGTGCCCTCTTGCGTCCTTGTAACCTTATCCCTGACCTCACTACTCTCAACATCCTGTACACTGGAACTACAATTTAGGTTCCCATTCCCCTGCTGAATTAGTTTAAACCCCCCCGAAGAGCACTAGCAAACCTCCCCCCCAGGATATTGGTACCCCTCTGGTTCAGGTGAAGACCATCCTGTTTGTAGAGGTCCCACCTACCCCAGAAAGAGCCCCAATTATCCAGGAAACCAAAACCCTCCCTCCTGCACCATCCCTGCAGCCACGTGTTCAACTCCTCTCTCTCCCTATTCCTCGCTTCGCTATCACGTGGCACGGGCAACAACCCAGAGATAACAACTCTGTTTGTTCCCGCTCTTAGCTTCCACCCTAGCTCCCTAAATTTCTGTCTTAAATCCCCATCTCTCTTCCTACCTATGTCGTTGGTGCCTATGTGGACCACGACTTGGGGCTGCTCCCCCTCCCCATTAAGGATCCCAAAAACTTCTGGGTCAACTGGACATTATCCTGTGTGACAGTAACAATATGTTTCTCTGCAAACTCTAACTGCTGCTGAACTGCACAAGCTTGTCCTGCATTAAGTGGCTGTTGTTGTATAGTGACAGTAAAGGACACTAGCTTATTGTGTAACTCATGTAGCTGTGTCTGCTGCTGCTGGGTCTGTTCACTTTGAGCTACCATTTCTCTCACCTGTGACTCGATCACTTCCTCATCGCACTGTGCACGATGCTGCACATGGAGTCAGATTTAAAGCCTTTTCACCCTTCTGATGTTTAGCCAAGCCGTGTGCCTGGATAAACTTCACTATATTTTAAAAGGAACGTGTGCATGCTTCCATACACAGTCTCCGAACAGGGACTGGATACTGTCCATATTACACTTTGTGCTTAACTCTTCCTCATATGTTTCCCAGAGACCCTTCTTCCCATTGTCTTTTTAGTGACATAATGTGTATTTAAAGAGACATCACTGGGTCAGTATAATCGTCTGCCCCTCAAAAGAGTTTATCCCTGCAAGAGTTTTCACTGGTCAAACGAATATTGATATGTTTGCGAAACTTTGCTACAACACCCTCGGTTTGCATAGCAGTCAAAGTCCCGGGTTTCAGCACCACTTGTAAGATCTGGGGTTTGATTTAATGTAATTGTCAGACTTAGGTCAATTACAATGACTGTCTATGTTGGGAGATCAGATCTAAAAGGGACTTGCTGCTCAGACTAGCTATAAAACTACATGTGTACGGGGCTGCTTTCACAAGCTTCACAGACTGAATGAAGTTCTGCACAATAAGCAGAACATGGTAATATTGAGCAAAGGGAAGTGGTCAGCAGTTGTGTTCACAATGGAACACCCGGTCCTCAACCTCCGGTTAACTGTGGAACCTTGTCTCTTCATTGGAGTCTATCTTCTGTCTTCTTCTTGATGATGATGTGCCCTTTTGGGGTCTTACAAGCTCTTAATTTATACACATTTCCCAGCTTGGTTCTGTTCCATATTAGGGGTAAAAGGCCATTTCTGTTAATTTGATTGGTCAGTCATTAACTAACTACCCTTCCATGATAGTACCTTGAGCCTGGTTTAAGTCATTGTCATTGTCGTTCAGTGGGGAGTGGCGGGGGGAGGGGAGGGGCCTCCAGATTCCAGCTGCCTTAACTCTACGAATTCCTTTACAAAAGGTCATATCTTGACCCGGTGCCACCCTGCTGTGCCTATTCAACCACAGTGACCACTTAATGGCATTGAATTGTACATATCTCATTTCACAGCTTCCTGGCCACACGGGCATTGTTTACAGTTTTATACCAGTTAAAAAGCTAACAGTCTCCCTGGGATAATCCACAGTCTAACGACTTTAAAATAAAGGGTCTCAACAGGTCAGGACTTGTTCAGATATTTAGCTAACATCATGCGTTGTGGTTATGTTACATACAGAATACTATTTTAACCGTTATACTGAAGGGAATGACAACTCACTTCTAACAGTCCTATCATAAAATAAACTCAATCCTACAGTTTTGTCCCAACAAGGACGCAGATATCTAGCTTTGTGTCTGGAAACAGCAGCCACTACTGCCCACTGTTGACTGATTGTGTCTGAAGCTGTTGGGTTTTAGCTAAACACAGGGCATTTCTTTTATTCGCTCATTCATGGGATGTGGGTGTCGCTGGCTCTGCCAGCATTTATTGCCATCCCTAATTGCCCTTGAGAAGGTGGTGCTGAGCTGTGTTCTTGAACCCCTGTAGTCCATATCTGGGGATGGTGATGGCATTGTCTGGGACACTGTAAGGTGTGATTCGATGAGTATGACTATGTTTTCTGCTGCTTGACTAGCCTGTGGGACAGCTCTCCCAACGTTGGCACAAGCCCCCAGATGTTAGTATGGAGGACCTTACAGGGTCGACAGGGCTGGGTTTGTCTTTGTTGTTTCTGGTGCCTAGGTCGATGCTGGGTGGTCTGTCTGGTTTCATTGCTTTTCTTAGATTTTGTAGCCGTTTCGTACAACTGAGCAGCTTGCTAGGCCATTTCAGAATCAACCACATTACTGTGAGTCTGGAATCACATGTAGGCCAGACCAGGTTAGGATGGCAGATTTCCTTCCCTAATGGACATTGGTGAACCAGATGTGTTTTTACAACAATTGACAATGAACACCATGAGAATAGATATTTTAATTCTAGAGTTTTATTCAAGATGATTAATGATGTCAGAGTATGTCTTGTTTTGAAATGCAAATAAACCAGAAATTCTCTAAGCAACAGTTTGTAAGACGTCAGGAATGTAAGGGATTTGGATTGTTTAATTGTCCTGTGGTTTAAAATGTGTATGTGACCAGGAAGAAAAGCTGCTATTGTTTGTGCTGAGAACAATCCTGAGGCATCTGTAACATCCACAAGTGGTGATGAAATTACTGAAGGAAATGTAAACACATGCTCACCATCAAGGCAGTCTCTCATATCATCATCTGAACAAAGAATTAGTCATCTCATTGGACAATTGTAGCTTACGGTGGATTTTGATAGGACAGTGTGATCTTGTCAGTGAAACATTCAGCCCACCTTGATATGAAAGGTGCAAAATCATTGGAAATAGTGATTCAATGATAAGGTCGAGGAGATTGGTCAGCGGCAGAACGATTAGCAGGGAGGGAAATGCTCACTGGGTTATCATGTATGCATGACTCTTTGCAACATGTTTGTGACTAATGGGTGTATTGTTCACCGGTACATTGTGAATGGGTATTTTGTATAATTGTTAACTAGTAGTATTCCTACTGAATCTAGTAGAGTCATTGGTGTTTAATTTGAGCTCTGAGTGCTGTCTCATTATTTCTTGTAATACTCATGATTGAACCATCGAGTAACCAATCAAAAAGATGACAGTTTATAAACAACAATTGTTTCGAAATGTGGACATGAGGCTTCACATTATCATTCCCAGGAATGTCGACCCAAAGACCTGTGTCCAGAGTTACGACCGAGACTAGTTAACGACCCTTATGAAAATCTCTGGAATACCATTCCTGCATCTTTGTTGTCCATCCATAATTATGCTTGACACTGATTGGCTTTCTAGACTATTTCAGAGGACAGTTAAAAGTGAACCACATTGAGTTACATGGCGACCAGAACAGATAAGGATGGTAGATCACCTTCCCTAAAGGACATTAGTGAACCAGATAGATTGTTATAAAAATCGATGATACTTTCATGGCAACATTCTTAAGTCCAACTTTCAATTCCAAATTTGTATTTATCAATTGAATATATTAAATCATTGAATTTTAAATTTCGCCAGCTGCTATGGTGGGATTTGAACCCAGGGCATTAGCCTGAGCCTCTGGATTACTAGTTCAGTGACATTACCACTATCCCACTGTCACTGCCTCTCTGCATCACATTCCTCCCTTAAGACACTACATAAAACCTTCCTCTTTGACCAAGCTGTTGGTCATCTGACCTCATATCTCCTGTTGTGGCTCTGTGTCATACTTTGCTTCATAATGCTCCTGTGGAGCTCTTGCGATGTTTTATTGCATAAAAGGCACGATATAAATATACGTTGTTGTTGTTGGCATTTACTAGACATGACTTGTCTTACCATATCCTTGCTGCTGGCCATTTGTTGTCCATGGTTTTTTTTCTTTTCTCAAGCAGCAAATACTTTTGTCCTGGGATGTGAACTCTAGAAATTTCCCCGTCAGTTTACTCCACCTCTCCTTTTTTAATCAGAGTGCAACATTGGCAACCCTCCAGTCCTCTGCCACGACTCCCATATCCAAGGTGTATTGGAAGATTCTGGCCGGTGCATCTGCTATTCTCATCTTTCCCTCCCTCAGCAATCCTCATACATCCCATTCAGACTGGGCAAATGCTATCGTTTATTGTGGTACAAAAGGTGTCCAAATGAAAAGGGTTAACTGAACTTGTTTGTTCAGTAACTGCAATTAATGTCAGTCTCCATGGACCCTAACTGTGTCACTGGAGGGTTTTCCTTTTCTATTAATAAGGGACTCTTTCAATGTGTTATCACATAGCGTCAAAGGGAACATCACGCTCAGCACTGACAGGGATCAGTGGCTCCAGAGAGAGGGAAGGGATAGATCAGAATCTGAGAACAATAGATTTGAATGTTACAACAATGGACAGGAGTTTATCCTCGGATCTTTACTATCTTTCTACATATTGGGATTGGTACTCATTAGAAGATCGGATCCTGTATGCACTTGTGATATTTCAACATATTTACTATCCCATCCTGGCTATTGTTGGTGTCCCTGGTAGGTCTCTCTATACAGCTATTATTTCTACAAACCATGTTTAATTGCAATACTGCTCCTGTAATTTACTCTGCCCTTCTTGCTGCTGCGACTGTTGCTGGTGAATCTCTACCTCCAGCTATTAGCTGTAAATCCATTGCTAATTGTATTGCAGTTCTTGTAAGTTCATCACTCATCTTCGGTCCTGTCTGTGCTCCTTGTAAGTCTCTATTTTCCGCTAGGAGATCTGCAAACCCTGTTTCACTGAAATGCTGTTCTGTAATGCAAATATTGGGAAGACTGAAGCCAGTGTCATTGGTCTTCATCACAAATTCCATCCCCTATCTGTGAAACATATACCCCACCCTGCCCGATATCTGAGGCTGAACCAGACTGTTCACAACCTCTGTATTCTATTTATACCTGAGCTGAGTTCATCTCCATATTCCCTACATCACCAATCCTGCCTATTACCACCTCTGTAATATCATCCATCTCCACCTCTGCCTCAGCCCTTCTGCTGCATAAACCCTCATCTGTGCCTTTATTCACTTCATTTTTCCAATTCTATCCTGGTCCCCCTGCAGGTTATAAACTTCTATAAACCACAGCCCATCCAGAAATCTGCTGCCTGTATTCTAACTCACACCAAATCCCGATCACCCATCACCCCTGTGCTCACTGATCTACATTGGCTCCCGGTCTGAAAGCACTTAATTTTAATAATCTCATTCTTGTGTTTGAATCCCTCCATGGCCTCGCCCCTCCAATTAGCCCCATTCCCCTGCCCATTCCCATATTCCAGCATTTCTTCCACCATCAAGTCTATTTCCATGTCCCCTTTTAAAGTGAATTTCCTTCCCTCACTATCTCTCCCTGGTGGTGATTTTCAGCTCTTACAGCAGCATTGTTGCCCACACTGTGGAAGCCTGGATCCAGAAAAGGGTCTGAACTGAGCGCCCAGCCACTTCTGGTGTGGCCTGCACACTGTCCCATGCTGTGCAGTACTCTAGCCCGGGTGTACATTGTGTGCACTAGGAGCATGAGGAGTTGTGGAAGGTCATGTCAAACTGCTATTCCGGCAGCTTTGATGCACGTCTTTGAAACGTGATCTGTGCATGTCCACTGACCGCCTGTGTTAGTCACTCTCAGCTGAACATACATTCAGCAGCACGAGGAACTCCCTCTAGTGTTATTTAAAAGGACCAGACATCCAACTTACAGGTGAGAGGCTTTTGACTTACTTCTGCTTTTGTAAAGTTGGAGGAGGTGTTGTGGATGGTTTTCTGGAGGTTGTGTTGTGAGCTGCTACAGACATTCAGGGAGGACAGAGGATTTGGTGTCCCAACTCTGGACGAGGTATGGGGACTGTAGTTACAGTGTCTCTGGGTCTGTAACATGACCAACAAATGGAGCAGAGGCTGCAGAGAGGGGAAGCTCTGTAACGATGGAGGAGGAGGGGACTCTGCTCTACCCACCCCTGGTTTTCCAAGAACACTTTTCCTACCTACATCTAACCCAGGAGTAGTGTGTGAGGTGACTCTGATTCAATACGGATGTGGTCACAGAGCTGTGTCACCTCCTGTCACATAACCTGGAGCCTCACACCAGGGTGAGGACGGAGCTGTCAGTGGCTGTTAAGGTCACAGTTTCATTGAACGTCTATGTATCTGGATCTTTCCAGGCAGGAGCAGGAGACATATCCAACATTCAGTCATAGACAGTGACAGAGTCAAAGTCACTTACTACACATAAGGAGTCCATTCGTCCCATCGAGACCATGCTGGTTCTCTGTGGATCAATCAAGTCAGTCTTACTCCCCCGCCCAATTCCCGTAGCCCTGCAAGTCCACTTCATTCAATCACCCATCCAGTTTCCTTTTGAAATTGGAAGGAAGGATCAAATTGGAAGGAAGTAAAGCTGGTAACAGGAGGTAGAAAAGTAGAAGGTGACATTCGAAGGGAGGCGAAACAAAGGTGAGCTTCAACTAGAATGCAGAATGTCAATAAGGCACGGTTATGGGCACTGTACCTGAATGTGCGCAGTATTTGGAACAGGGTAGATGATTTAAAGGCCCAAATAGAGGTACATGGGTATGATCTAATAGTCATAACGGAAACGTAGCTACAGAGTGACCAAGACTGAGAACTGAATATGCAGGCATATTCGACCTTTTGGAAGGACAGGCAACAAGGGAAACGACGTAATGTTGCGCTGATAATAAGGGATGGGACCAGTACATTAGTAAGGGAGGATCTCAGGTCTGCAGAACAAAATATGGAATCTGTTTGGGTGGAGCGAAGAAACTGAAAGGGCAGAAAACATTGGTAGGAGAGCTGTTTATAGGCCACCAAACAGTAGTGTTAGTGTGGGGCACAGCATTAATGCAGATGGGAGAATCATACAGGATGGGTAATGCAATAATCAGGGGTGAGTTAGATCTTCATATAGACTGGGTAACCTAATGAGAACAAATTTCATGGATAGCGAGTTTCTGGAGTGTGTTACGGATGGTTTTCTAGAGCAGTATGTTCAGGAACCGACTAGAAAACAGGCTATTTTAGATCTAGTATTATGTAATGTGACAGGGCTAATTATTAATTGTATTGTAAAATTACCTTTAGGGATGAATTACCATAATGTGATAGAATTTTACATTATGCTTGCAAGTACGTTCGTTCAATCTTAAGCCAGGGTGTTAAATTTGCACAAAGGAAATTATGAAGATATGAGGAGCAAATTGCCCGAGGTGGATTGGGAAACTACATTGAAAGGTATGATAGTACATAGTCAATCGATAGTCTTTAAAGAAAGATTATATAGCTTACAGCACCGATACATTGCTTGCAGGCACATAAACCCCAAAAGTAAAGGCAGTCACTGTGGATAACAAAGGAAGTTAAGGATTGTATAAGATTAAAACTGCGGTTAGCACCGCAGCTTCACAGCTCCAGCAACCCGGGTTCAGTCCTGGGTATTGCCTATGTGGAGATTGCAAGTTCTACCTGTGACCGCGTGGGTTTCAGCGGGGTGCTTCAGTTTCCTCCCACAGCCAAAGACTTGCAGGTTGATAGGTAAATTGGCCATTGTAAATTGCTCCTAGTGTAGGTATGTGGTAGAAGAATGGTGGGAATGTGGTGGGGAATATGGGATTAATGTCGGATTGGTATAAATGGGTGGTTGTTGTTCGCCACAGACTCGGTGGGCTGAAGGGCCTGTTCCAGTGCTGTATCTCTCTATGTCTCTATAAAAGGCCTATAAAGTTGCCATAAATCGGAGTAAACCTGAGAATTGGGAGGACTTTAGAATAGATCAAAGGAGGAAGAAGAAACTGATAAAGAAAGGGAGAATAGAATATGAAAGTTTGTTGGAAAAAATATGAAAACGGACTGTAAAAGCTTCCACAGGTACATAAAAAGGAAACGTTTGGCGAAGACAAATGTGGGTCCATCACAGGCAGTGTCAGTAGAATTTATAATGGGGAACAGAGAAATGGCAGAGAAGCTAAATGATTATTTTGTGTCAGTGGAATATATAAGAAATCTCCCAGAATGAGAGATCCAAATGATGGTCGGAATAAAAAATTGAAGGAAAATAAAAGCATAATACTATGGATGCTGGAAATCTGAAATAAAAACAAGAAATGCTGAAAACACTCAGCAGGTCTGATAGCATCTGTGTAGAGAGAAGCAGAGATAACGTGACCCTTCTTCAGAACTGCAATGAATTGAAGGAAATTAGTATTACTTAGAAGAAATTGAAGAAATTAATTGGGCTGAAGGTTGGTATGTCCCCAGGACCTGATATTCTACTTGCCAGAGTGTTGACGAGATAGCTATGGAAATGCATTGCTGATCATCTTCAAAGAATCTGCAGATTCCGGAGCGGTTCCTGCAGCTTGGAAGGTCGCAAATGTCACCCACTATTTAAGAGGGAGGGAGAGAGAAAACAGGGAATTACAAAGCTGTTAGCCTTTCATTAATCGTTGGGAACCTGCGAGAATCATTTCTAAAGGATGTGATAAATGGACTTGGATAACAATGATCTGATTGGGCACAGTTAACATGGATTTATGAATGGGAAATGATGTTTGACGAACCTGTTGGAGATTTTGAGGATGTTACTAACAGAATTGATAAAGGGGAGTTGGTGGACATGGTATACTTGTATTTTCAGAAGGTTTTTGATGAAGTCCACCAGAAGGAGCTTGCTTCGCAAAATTAAAACAAATGGGATAGGAGGTAGTATACTGGCATTTTCACGTTGGCATGGTGTGACTAGTGGGGTACTGCAAGGATCAGAGCTTGGCCTCAGCTGTTCACAATATGTATCGATGATTTGGATGTGGGGACCAAATGTAATATTTCCAAGTTTGTGCATGACACAAAATAAAACGAAACCAATAAAATTCAAGCAGGACTTGACACGGTAGATGCAGGAAGGATGTTCCCGATGGTGGGGAGTCCAGAACCAGGGGTCATAGTCTAAGGATACGGGGTAAAACTTTCAGGACTGACATGAGGAGAAATTTCTTCACCCAGAGAGTGGCGAGCCTGTGAAATTCTGTAATCACGCCCATATCCAAGGGGGATTGGAAGATTCTGGCCAGTGCCTCGGCTATTTCCACCATTCCTTCCCTCAGCAACCCTCATACATCCCATCCAGACTGGGTAAATGTTCAAATTTATTGCGGTACAAAAAGTGTTGGATTGAAAAGAGTTAACTGAATCTGCTAATTCCGTGACTGTACATAATGTCAGTCTCCATGGACCCGAATTGTGTTTTCCATCTTCTATTAATAAGGGGCTTCTTTCAATGTGTTATTCCATAGTGTCAGTGGGAACATCAGCCCCGGCACTTACAGAGATCAGCTGCTCCAGAGAGATAGAGAGAGGATAGGTTAGAATCTGAGAACAAAAGACTGGAATGTTACAACAATGGGTCAGAATCTGAGAACAATAGATTGGAATGTTACAACAATGGACAGAAGTTTATCTTCGGAACTTTTCTCTCTTTCTACATATTATGATCGGTACTCATTAAACTCTCGTATCTATTTCGCACTGAAGATTATTCAATACGTTTACTATCCCATCCTGGCTATTATTGGGGTCCCTGGTAAGTCTCTCTATCTAGCTATTAATTCTAAAAACATGTTTAACTGCATTACTGTTCGTGTAATTTACTCTGTCCTTCTTGCTGCCGTTGTCTGCCTGGTGAGTATCTCCAGATATTAGCTCTATAAACCATTGTCAACTGTATTACAGTTCTTGTCATTTACTCTCTCATTTTATTTATTTAATAATAATTAACTAATTAGTGTTAGAAATGTCAGTTGGAGGGGTGAAGTGCTTCACCTGTGAGATGTGGGAAGCCCGTGACGCTTCCAGCGTTCTGGAGGACTACATCTGCAGGACGTGTACCCAGTTGCAGCTCCTCATAGACCGCATGGATGGGTTGGAGCGGCAACTGGATGCAGTTAGGAGCATGCAAGTGGCGGAAAACGTCATAGTGAGGAGTTTTAGAGAAGTGGTTACACCCAAGGTGCAGGGGATAGATGGGTGACCGCTAGAAGGGGCAGGCAGTCAGTGCAGGAATCTCCTGTGGCTATCCCCCTCTCTAACAAGTATACCGTTTTGGATACTGTTGGGGGGGATGGTCTATCAGGGGAAAACAGAAGCAGCCAGAGCAGTGGCACCACGGCTGGCACTGTTGTTCAGCATGGAGGGACAAAACACAGAAGAGCAATAGTTATCGGGGACTCTATAGTCAGGGGCACAGATCGGCGCTTCTGTGGACGTGAAAGAGACTCCAGGATGGTATGTTGCCTCCCTGGTGCCAGGGTCAAGGATGTCTCTGAATGGACAGGGGGAATTCTGAAGGGGGAGGGTGAACAGCCAGAGGTTGTGATACACATCGGTATCAACGACATAGGCAGGAAGAGTGATGAGGTCCTTCAGGGGGAGTTTAGGGAGTTAGGTAGAAAGTTAAAAAACAGGATCTCGAGGGTTGTAATCTCCGGATTACTCCCTGTGCCACATGCCAGTGAGGCTAGAAATAGGAAGACAGTGCAGCTAAACACGTGGCTGAGCAACTGGTGTAGAAGGGAGGGTTTCAGATATCTGGACCATTGGGATCTCTTCAGGAACAGATGGGACCTGTACAAGAAGGACGGGTTGCATCTAAACTGGAGGGGCACAAATATCCTGGCTGCGAGGTTTGCTAGCGTCACTCGGGAGGGTTTAAACTAATGTGGCAGGGGGGTGGTAACCAGAGCAGTAGGACAGCAAGTGAAATAAATGAAGGGGAACTAGTAAATAAGGCCAGTAAGACAGGCAGGGAGATGTTGCGGAGAACAGCGGGACTGGTGGTGTGAAGTGCATTTGTTTCAATGCGAGAAGTATAACGGGTAAGGCAGATGAACTTAGAGCTTGGATGAGTACTTGGAACTATGATGTTTTTGCTATTACAGAGACTTGGTTGAGGGAAGGACAGGATTGGCAGCTAAATGTCCCAGGCTTCGGAAGCTTCAGTAGGGATAGAGGGGGATATAAAAGGGGTGGGGTAGTTGCATTACTGGTGAAGGAGAATATCCCAGCTGGACTGCGGGAGGACACCTCGGAGGGGTCATACAGCGAGGCAATATGGGTGGAGCTCAGGAATAGGAAGGGTCCAGTCACGATGTTGGGGCTTTACTGCAGGCCTCCCAACAGCCGGTGGGAGGTAGAGGAGCAGAAATGTGGACAAATTTTGGAAAGGTGTACAGGTAACAGGGTTGTAGTGGTGGGTGATTTTAACTTCCCCTGTATTGACTGGGACTCACTTAGTGTTAGGGGTTTGGATGGGGCAGTATTTGTAAGGAGCATCCAGGAGGGCTTCTTGAAACAATACGGAGATAGTCCAACAAGGGATGGGGCCGTACTGGACCTGGTATTGGGGAATGAGCCTGGCCAGGTGGTCTACGTTTCAGTAGGGGAGCATTTCGCGAACATTGACCATAATTCCATGAGTTTTAAGGTACTTGTGGATAAGGATAAGAGTAGTCCTCGGGTGACAGTGCTAAATTGGGGGAAGGCTAATTATAGCAATATTAGGCAGGAACTGAAGAATTTAGATTGGGGGCGGCTGTTTGATGGTAAATCAATATCTGACATGTGGGAGTCTTTCAAACGTCAGTTGATTAGAATCCAGGACCAGCATGTTCCTGTGAGGAAGAAGGATAAGTTTGGCAAGTTTCGGGAACTTTGGATAACGCGGGATATTGTGAGCCTCGTCAAAAAGAAAAAGGAAGCATTCATGAGGGCTGGAAGGCTGGGAACAGACGAATCCCTTGAGGAATATAAAGACAGTCGGAAGGAACTTAAGCAAGGAGTCAGGAGGGCTAAAAGGGGTCATGAAAAGTCATTGGCAAACAGGATTAAGGAAAGTCCCATAGCTTTTTATACGTATATAAAGAGCAAGAGGGTAACCGGGGAAAGGGTTGGCCCACTCAAGGACCGAGAAGGGAATCTATGTGTGGAGCCAGAGGAAATGGTACTAAATGAGTACGTTGCATCAGTATTCACCAAAGAGAAGGACTTGGTACATGATGAGCCTAGGGAAGGGAGTGCAGATAGCCTCAGTCATCCCATTATCAAAAAGGAGGAGGTGTTGGGTGTCTTGCAAAACTTTAAGGTAGATAAGTCCCCAGGGCCTGATGAGATCTACCCCAGAATACTGAGGGAGGCAAGGGAAGAAATTGCAGGGGCCTTGACAGAAATATTTGCATCCTCATTGGCTCCAGGTGCGGTCCCAGAGGGCTGGAGAATAGCCAATGTTGTTCCTTTGTTTAAGAAGGTTAGCAAGGATAATCCAGGAAATTATAGGCCAGTGAGCCTTACGTTAGTGGTAGGGAAATTATTAGAGAGGATTCTTCGGGACAGGATTTACTCCCATTTGGAAACAAATGAACTTATTAGCGACAGGCAGCATGGTTCTGTGATGGGGAGGTCGTGTGTCACTAATTTGATTGAGTTTTTTGAGGAAGTGACAAAGATGATTGATGAAGGAAGGGCAGTGGATGTCATCTATATGGACTTCAGTAAAGCCTTTGACAAGGTCCCTCATGGCAGACTGGTACAAAAGGTGAAGTCATATGGGAACAGAGGGGAGATTGCAAGATGGATGCAGAACTGGCTCGGTCATAGAAGACAGAGGGTAGCAGTGGAATGGTGCTTTTCTGAATGGAGGGATGTGACTAATGGTGTTCCGCAGGGATCAGTGCTGGGGCCTTTGCTGTTTGTAGTATATATAAATGATTTGGAGGAAAATGTAGCTGGTCTGATTAGTAAGTTTGCGGACGACACAAAGTTTGGTGGAGTTGCGGATAGTCATGAGGATTGTGAGAATATACAGCAAGATATAGATCAGTTGGAGACTTGGGAGGAGAAATGACAGATGGAGTTTAATTCGGACAAATGTGAGGTAATGCATTTTGGAAGGTCTAATCCAGGTGGGAGGTTTGCAGTAAATGGCAGAACCCTTAGGAGTACTGACAGGCAGAGAGATCTGGGCGTCCAGGTCCACAGATCATTGAAAGTGGCAACGCAGGTGGATAAGGTAGTCAAGAAGGCATACGGCATGCTTATCTTCATGGGTCGGGGCGTAGAGTATAAAAATTGGCAAGTCATGCTGCAGCTATACAGAACTTTAGTTAGGCCACACTTAGAATATTGCGTGCAATTCTGGTCGCCACACTACCAGAAGGATGTGGAGGCTTTGGAGAGGGTACAGAGGAGGTTTACCAGAATGTTGCCTCGTCTGGAGGGCATTAGCTAGAAGCAGAGGTTGAATAAACTCGGATTGTTTTCACAGGAACGACGGAGGTGGAGGGGCGACATGATAGAGGTTTACAAAGTTATAAGCGGCATGGACAGAGTGGATAGTCAGAAGCTTTTTCCCAGGGTGGAAGAGTCAGTTACTAGGGGACATAGGTTTAAGGAGAGAGGGGCAAAGTTTAGAGGGGATGTGAGAGGCAAGCTCTTTACACAGAGGGTGGTGAGTGCCTGGAACGTGTTGCCGGGGGAGGTGGTGGAAGCGGATACCATAGAGATGTTTAAGAGGCATCTTGACAAATACATGAATAGGATGGGAATAGAGGGGTACGGACCCCGGAAGTGCAGACGGTGTTAGGTTCGGCAGGCATCAAGATCGGCGCAGGCTTGGAGGGCCGAATGGCCTGTTCCTGTGCTGTACTTTTCTTTGTTCTTTGTTCTTGTTCTTTGCTGCTGTTGCTGTCTCTATTTCAGGCTCGGAGATCTGTAAACCCTGTTTCACTGAAATACTGTTCTGTTATGTAAATTTTGGGAAGACTGAAGCCAGTGTCATTGGTCTCCATCACAAACTCCATCCCCTATCTGGGAAGCACATACTCCACCCTGCCCAATATCTGAGGCTCAATCGGACAGTTTACAACTTCTGAGTTATATTTAAACCTGAGCTGAGTTCATCTTCATATTCTCTCCATCACCAACCCTGCCTAATACCACCTCTGTGATTTCACCCATCTCCACCTCTGCCTCAGCCCATCTGCTGCGTAAACCCTCATCCGCATCACTGATAAATCCACACTTGACTATTCCAATTCCATCTTGGTCACCCTTCTCGTTATAAACCTGCATAAACCACAGCCCATCCAGAACTCTGCTGCCTGTATTTTAACTCATTCCAAATCCCGATCACCCATCACCCCTGTGCTCACTGATCTACATTGGCTCCCGGTCTGGCAGCACCTTAATTTTAATATTCTCATTCTTATGTTTGAATCTCTCCATGGCCTCAGCCCTCCATTTATTCATTTTCCCCTCTCCAATTCATATATTCCTGCAAATCTTTCGACTTCACTCTTTTTTCAGTTCTCCTTGTAAAGTGAATTTCTTTATCTGTATGTGTCCCGAGACAGGATTATAGACTCTGCAGCAAGACTGCTGCTGACGGTACAGAAGCTGGTTATCCATAAAGAGATGTGAATCGCACAGCCGGCCACTTCCAGTGCGGTCTGCACAATATCCCATGCTGGGCGGGGCTCCAGCCCAGTCGTATCATCTATGTGCTGTTCGCGTGGTCTTCACAGCCGGCCACATCTACTGTGGCCTGCACACTGTCCCAAGCTGGGCAGAGCTCTAGCTCAATTGTACCTTGTATGTGTTGTTCCTTTGAGGGTGGATTTGAAAGTGATGTCAATGTACCATAGCAGCAGCTTTGATGTACTTCTCTGAAACTTGGTCTGTGCATGTCCACTGACCGCCTGTGTTAGTCACTCACAGCTGAAAATACACTCAGCAGCAGGAGGAACCCCCTCTAGTGTTATTTAAAAGGTCCAGGCATCCAACATACAGGTGAGGGGCTTTTGACTTACTTCTGCTATTGTAAAGTTAATGGAGGTGCTGTGGATGGTTTTCTGGAGGTTGTGTTGGGAGCTGCTGCAGACATTCAGGGAGGACAGAAGATTTGGTGACCCAACTCTGGAAGAGGCATTGGGACTGTAGTTACAGTGTCCCTGGGTCTGTCACATGACCAACAAATGGAGCAGAGGCTGCAGAGAGGGAAGCTCTGTAAATATAGAGGAGCAGGGGGCTCTGCCCTACCCACCCCGGGTGTTCCAAGAGCTCTTTTCCTACCTACACTTAACCCAGGAGCAGTGTGTGAGGTGACTCTGATTCAATAAGGAGGTGGTCACAGAGCTGTGTCACCTCCTGTAACACAACCTGGAGCCTCACACCAGGGTGAAGACGGAGCTGTCAGTGGCCGTTCAGGTCACAGTTTAATTGAACTTCTATGTTTCTGGATGGTTCCAGGCAGGAGCAGGTGACATATCCAACATAGAGTGGTAGAAATCGATGGAGTCATGTACAACACTGAAGGAGGCCATTCAGCCACTCTATGCCGGCTCTCTGTGGAACAATCCAGTCAGTTCCACTCTCCCGCTCAATTCCCGGATCCCTGCAAGTTCATTTCCTTCAGGTGTCCATCCAGTTTCCTTTTGAAATCATTGATTGGCTTAGCTTCCACCACCCTCATGGGCAGTGAGTTCCAGCTCATTACCATCCACTATGTAAAAATGTTTCTCCTCATATTCCCCCTGTATCTCTTACCCAAAACCTTCCATCTGTGTCCCCTAGTCCTTGCTTCATCAGTTAATGGGAACAGTTTTTCCTTGTCTATCTTATCTAAGTCTATCATAATCATGTGCACCTCTATCAAATCTCTCTCAATCTCCTTTACACCAGGGAGAACAACTCCATCTTCTCCGATCTCACTTTGTAACTAAACTCCCATCCCTGGAATTATTCTGGTAAATCTCCTCTGCACCCTTTCAGGGACTTTCACATCCTTCCGACAGTGTGGTGACCAGAACTGTACACAGTTCTCTAGTTGGCGTCTAACCAAAGCTTTATGAATGTTCTGCATAACTTCCCTTATTTTCTATCTTTGCATCCAATGATGAAGCCCAAGATCTGATATGATTTGCTAAGCACCCTCCTAATATGTCCTGGCACCTTCAAAGATCAATGCATATGGAGCCCCAGGTCCCTCTGTTCCTGCACAATCTTTAGAACTGTGTCATTATGTCTATATTGCCTTCCTCGTCCATCTGATAAAATACATCACCTCACACTCCTCTGTATTAAATTCTACCTGTCACTTCTCTGTCCATTCTGCTAGCCGATCTATATCATGTTGTAGGTGGTTTGTGACATCCTCACTGCTTACTACTCCTCCAAGATTGCAATCATCAGAAAAAATGTAAATTCTACTGATTATTCCAAGATCCATGTCATTTATATGTAGCAAAAAAAAAGCACAGTGTTCCTCGCACTGACCATTGGGGAACTTCACTGTCTACCATCCTCCAGTCTGAAAAACAACCATTTAACACATTTCTCTTTTTTCTGTCATTTGGACAATTTTTGATTCAACTGGATGCTATTCCTGAGATTCAATTTTTTTAACCAAGCTTTTGTGTTGTTGTTCATCAAGCAATTTCATAAAATCCATGCATACAACATCCACCACATTCCCTTCATCAACCTTCTCAGATCATCGAAATAAGTTCAATTAGTTCAGTCAAGCATGATCTGCCTTTTTAGAAATCCGTGCTGACAATCCATAAATATCTCAAACCTCTCCAAGTGTGTGTTGATTTTTCCCTGACAATTGCTTCTAAAACTTAACTCACCAATGATGTTAAACTAATTGACCAGTAGTTGCGAGGCCTGTCTGTTGTCCATTGATAATTCAGGGAGGTGAGGGTGACCATCTATGTCATCAATTTCTCCCTCAGCAGGGAGAAGCAGGATGAGTGATCCCGTAGCTTTGTCAGGATAGCGGGATTCCTGATGACATAGGTGGCTCTGCGGGGCCCCCATGTCAACGGGGAGAGGTACAGGAACTGGAAGCACTCTCACTCCATTAATGTACAGTTGGTGTGTGAGCATGCCCAGTGCATCATGTTGGTGAATGTCCACTATCCTGGCAGCAGCAAGGATACCTTCATTCTGAATCAGTCAGCCGGTCCCAATATTCCGGGGCTCCTTGCAGAACCAGAATGTGGCTTCTCGGAGGCGAAGGAAACTCCTCTAGACACAGCTCATGTTTCTGCACCCCCAAATCACATCCCACACCAACCAACCTCACAAAATTACCATGTGTATAATGTGAGAAATGGAATCGCCAGGAACATGGTGGAACAGACGATCGGTGTGATGAAGCAATGCTTCCGATGTCTGAACCGCTCGGGGGTGCCCTCCAGTACACACTGGAGCAGGTGTCCAGGTTCATGGTGTTCTGCTGCATCCTTCATATCATCACCATCATGAGGACACAGGCATTGGCACCAGGAATCTGGAGGATACCTCAGGAGGAGGAGGAGGCAGGGAGGATATTTCCTGGATGCCTTCCAGCCGGACAGGTTGTCGGAGAGTCCCTGCTAAGATACTGGTTCCCATAGGACAACTTTTCTTTCCCGCCATGGATCCCCCATTCTCCACCATTACACCCATCTGAGATGCCCCATCACAGTGTTATTACAGCACAGAAGGAACTATTCAGCTCATAGTGTCTGCACCGGCTCTCCGAATGCACAATTCACCTAATCCCATTCCCTGCCTTCTTCCCGGAACCCTGCACATTCTTCCTTCTCATATACCAGTTTATTCAGCTGTAGCATGTTCATACATGTGGTCACCACACTGCTGAAGAGCATGCAGGCAGAGAGGGAATGGGTGATCAGCAGGCAGTCAAAAATTATCAGGCAGGTAGTGCCGGCGACCCCTGAGTGCATCTCACTCTCCAACAGGTATTCAGTTCTGTATACTGAGGGAAGTGATGCTTCACCTGAGGAGAGCAGCCACAGCAAGTCCATGGCACCACGGGTGGCTCAGCCGCAGAGCGGGATACAGGGATGACTGGAAGAGCCATAGTGATAGGTGAGTCAATAATCAGGGGAACTGACAGGCGTTTCTGTGGCCACAGACGTGAATCCAGGATGGGGTGTTGTCTCCCAGGTGCCAGGGTCAAGGATGTCACTCAGCGACTGCAGAGCATCTTGAAGCAGGAGGGGAACAGCCAGAAGTCGTGGTCCACATGGGAACCAACGACAGAGGTAGAAAGCGGGATGTGGTCTTGCAGTCAGAATTTAGGGAGCTAGGGAAGAAATTAGCAAGCAGGACCACAAACACAGTCAAAAAGTAGAATTCTCCAGATTACTCCCAGTGCCAGGTGCAACTTAGTATATAAATAGAAAGATAAGGCAGACGAATCTGTGGCTGGAAAGATGGTGCAGGAGGGAGGGATTCATATTTCTGGGACACTGGAACCGGCTCTGGGGGAGATGGGACCTTTACAGGCCGGACGGGTTGCACGTGAACAGAGCCAGGACTGGGTTCCTTGCGGAACGTTTTGCGAGTACTGTTGGGGAGGGTTTAAACTAGTTTAGCAGGGAGGTGGGGGACCTGAGGGTAGACTTAGCTGGGACAAAATCAGAAATGAAAATGGAAGGTGGCAAATTAATGGATGAGTCAAGAAGACAGAGGAAATGAGGGTGAAAAAATGAAAAAAAGGTTTGGCAGTGCTCAAGGCTATCTGTTTCAATGTATGGAGTGCTGCAAATAAAGCAGATGAGCGGAGGGCAAAGATAGACATGTGGCAGTATGATATCATAGTTGTTACAGAAACTTGGCTTAAGGAGGGACAGGAATGGCAGCTCAACGTTCCTGGTTACCAGGTTTTCAGATGCGATAGGGAGGGGGTTAAGAAAGGAGGGGAATGGCAATTCTGGTCAAGGACTCTTTTGCAGCTGTGAGGAGGGATGATATGTTGGAAGGTTCATCAAGTGAGGCCATATCGATTCAGCGAAGGGACCATAAAGGGGCAATCTCACTGCTGGGAGAGTGATCTCGACAGCCAAATAGTCAGAGGTTAATAGAGGAGCAGATAAG
Organism: Heterodontus francisci; assembly: GCF_036365525.1. NCBI lineage: Eukaryota > Metazoa > Chordata > Chondrichthyes > Heterodontiformes > Heterodontidae > Heterodontus > Heterodontus francisci. Next base: position 940,065 of record NW_027141326.1, read on the forward strand.
TAGGCAAGTCTCTGAGAAGTGCAAGAACAATAGGGCAGTAATAGTAGGGTATTTTAATCACCCCGATGTTAACGAGGAGAGTTTTAGTATGAAAAGAATTGAGGGAGCAGAATTCTTGAGGTGCATTCAGGACAACATTTTTGTCCAGCATGCAGAAAGTCCAACAGGAGAGGGTGCAGTTTTAGATTTTGTTTTAGGAAATGACGCTGGGCAGGTGTATGGAGTGTCAGGGGAGAGCATTTTGGTGGGAGTGATCATAATTCAGTCAGTTATAACATAACTATGGAAACGTACAGACATAGAATAGGATTTAGAGTTCTCAATTGGTGCAAGGCCAATTTTACTAAACCGAGGAGCGAAAGTGGACTGGAAACAGCGACTTAAGGTAAATCAGTCTCAGAGCACTGGGAGGCATTCAAAGTGGAGATTCAAGGGGTTCAGTGTAAACATGTTCCCACAAAGAAAAAGGGTGAGGCGGCCAAATCTCGAGTCCCATGGATGTCAAGGAGCCTATATTGTAAGATAAAACAGAAAAGGGAAGCATACATCCGACACTGAGAACTCAATCCTACAGAAAGTTGAGAGGACTTTAGAAAGTGGAAGGATTAAATCAAAAAGGAAATTAGGACAGCAAAGAGAGAGCATGAAAGAATATTGGCAAGCAAAGTCAAGGTGAACCCAAAGATGTTTTCTCAATGCATTAAGAGTAAGAGGTTAACTAAGGGGAGAGTAGGGCCCATAATAGACCAAAAAGGTAACCTATGCGTAGGGGTGGAAGATATTGGTATGGTTTTATTGAATACTTTTAGTGTCTTCAGAAAAGAAGGGGGATGCAGATATTGTAGTTAAGGAGGAAGAGTGTGAATTATTGGATGTGATGAACATACTGAGAGAGGAAGCGTTAATGGGATTAGTATCCTTGAAAGTTGATAAATCACCTGATCCAATTGAAATGTGCCCCAGGTTGCTACAAGAAGCAACAGAGGAAATAGCAAAGAGTCTGACCATCATTTTCCAGTCCTCACTGGATACAGTATGTGGTGCCGGAGTATTGGAGAATTGCTGACGTTGGACCTCTGTTTAAAAAGGGAGTGAAGGATAGTCTGAATAATTACAGGTCTGTCAGTCTAACCTCAGTAGTGGGAAAATGATTGGAATCTATTCTGAGAGACGGGGTAAACTGTCACTGAGACAGGCACAGGTTAATCAAGGATAGTCAGCATGGATTTGTTAAGGGAAGAGCTTGTTTGACCAACTTGATCGAATTTTTCGAAGATGTAACAAGGGATATCGATGAAAGTAGTGCAGTTGATGTGGTTTACATGGATTTCAGCAAGGCTTTTGACAAGATCCCACATGACAGACTGGTTCAAAAAGAAAATTCCATGTAATCCAGGGAAATGCAGCGAGGTGGATAAAAAATTGGTTCAGTGGCAGGACACAAAGGGTAATTGTTGACGGGCATTTTTGCAACTGGAGGGCTGTTTCCAGTGGTATTCCAGAGGGCTGAGTACTGGGTCTCCCGCTTTTTGTGGTGTATATTAACGATTTCGACATAAATGTAGGGGGCATGATCAAGAAATCTACGGATGACACAAAGATCGGCCGTGTGGTAGATAGCGAGAAGGATAGCTGTAGACTGCAGGAAGATATTGGCGGTCTGGACAGATGGGCAGAAAAATGGCAAATGGAATTCAACTTGGGGAAGTGTGAGGTGATGCAATTGGGGAGCTCAAATAAGACAAAGGAATACACGATTACTGGGAAAATACTGAGAAGTGTAGAGGAAGTAAAGGACCTTGGAGTCAATGTCCACAGATCCCTGAAGATAGCAGGACAGGTCAATAAGGTGGTTAAGAAGGCATATGAATCCTTGCCCTTATTAGCCGAGGTACAGAATATAAGAGCAGGGAAGTTATGCTGGAACTGTATAAATCATTGGTTATACCACTACTTGAGTACTGTGTTCAGTTCTGGCAACAACATTACAGAAAGGATGTAATTGCACTAGTGAGGGTACATAGTAGATTTAGGAGGATGTTGCCAGGACTGAAATAATGCAGTTATGAGGAAAGATTGGATAGGCTGGGGTTGTTCTCCTTGGAACAGAGAAGGCTGAGAGGAGATCTGATTGAAATGTACAAAATTGTGAGTGGCCTGGATTGACTGGAGGTGAAGGGTCTATTCACCTGAGCAGAGAGGTAAGTGATTGGTAGAAAGATCAGAGGGGAGATGAGGGAAAACTTGTCCAACCAGAAATACAAAATTGGCTCAGTGGCAGTAAACAAAGGGTAATTGTTGAAGGGTATTTTAGTGACTGGAGCACTGTTTCCCGTGGTGTTCCAGAGGGCTCAGTACTGGGTCCCCGGCTTTTAGTGACGGTCTGGAACCCACTGTCGGCAAGGATGTTTGAGGCAGAAACCCTCTACTCATTAAAAAGCGGTCTGAATGTGCACCTCAAGTGTCATAATCTGTAGGGCTATGGATCAAATGCTGGAAGGTGGGATTCGAATAGGTGGATCATTTTTCGGCTGGTACAGACACGATGGGCCAAGTGGCCTCTTTCTGTCCCTTAAGGTTTCTACGAGTCTATCATTCTATAACATGAAACACGCTATCCTCATTAACACTCACAGTTATATCAAGAAACCCTATCAAGATTATCAGAAACGATTTTCCATTAACCTATCCGTGCTGCTTGTCATTTATTATCCCATGATTTTACAAGCAAGATGTATTTTTATGTCAGGCTGCTGCTTGACTAGTCTGTGGGACAGCTCTCCCAACTTTGGCACAAGCCCCCAGATGTTAGTAAGGAGGACATTGGAGGGTCGACAGGGCTGGGTTTGTCCGTGTCGTTTCCGGTGCCTAGGTCGATGCTGGGTAGTCCATCCGGTGTCATTCCTTTTTATTGACTTCATAGTAGTTAGATACAACTGAGTGGCTTGCTAGCCCATTTCAGAAGGCATGTGAAAGCCAACCACATTGATTTGGTCTGGAGTCATATGTAGGCCACCAGGTAAGGGCAGCAGATTTCCTTCCCTAAAGAACATTAGTGAACCTTATGTTTCATTGGAGAGTTTCCATCTTCTATCACTCTCATATCCAAGGATGACTGAAAGATTCTGGCCAGTGTCTCTGCTGCTTCCATCATACCTTCCCTCAGCAACCCTCATACATCCCATCCAGACCAGGCAAATGTTCAACTTTGTTATTGTACAAAAAGTGTGGAATTGAAAGGGGTTAACAGAACCTGTTTGTTCAGTGACTGTATTTAATGTTAGTCTCCATGGACCCAAATTGTGTCACTGGAGTGTTTTCAACTTCTATTAATAAGGGGCTCCTTTCACTGTGCTATTCCATGGTATCAGCAGCAGCATCGCCTCCGGCACTAACAGAGATCAGCGGCTTCAGACAGAGAGAGAGGATAGATCAGAATCTGAGAACAATAGATTGGAATGTTACAACAATGGGTCAGAATCTGAGAACAATAGATTGGAATGTTACAACAATGGATCAGAATCTGAGAACAATAGATTGGAATGTTACAACAATGGACAGCAGGAGTTTCTCCTCTTTGTTTGACCTGGTTATTGCTGATTATTATTGGATGACATTAGAATTGCGGATCTATTATGCTCTGAGGATGATTCAATGTATTTACTATCCCATACTCGCTATTATTGGTGTCCCTGGTAAGTCTCCATCTGCAACTATTGGATTCAGAAAACATATTTCACTGATTTAATGTTCTTGTCATTAAAATCATGAGAAGACTGAAGTCATTGTCTTCAGTTTTTGTCACATACTCTCTTCCCTATCCACGGTCTGCATCCCCCTCACTGGCCGTTGTCTGAGGCTGAACCAGGAAGTTTACAATCTCTGTTACCTGTTTAATGCTGAGCTGAGTTCATCCCCATATTCTCGCGATCCCCAACCCTGCCTATTGTTACGGCCAGGTGAGGATGGGTCACAGTCGCTCCTCTTATTTGACCACAACTCTCTTTGTTCTTTTTAACCAGTGGGTGTGCTAACCCTCTCATTGAGTATTTTACCTTTTACCTTTGGAGTGATTGTGAAGGACCTGATCGGGCAGGTTCTCTTGAGTTTAAACAGGAAAGAGGTGAGTTTATTATACTTAACAATATCAACCTGATCTAAATAAAATCATAAAAAATACACCACACATTTACGCACACATTCGTACGAGAATTACACAGAAATAGATTACAGAGTGAGAAGATGGGAGTCCGTAATAAATATTAAAATAAAATACTCATTCTGTGATGTTGGACGACTCGGTGGTCTTCCGGCTGCAGTTGTATTCTTGAAGTCTTTGGCTGGTCGAAGCACCCTTTGTGGCTGGCCCACGTGGCTCAGGGATTTCTTTGAGGCAGACTTGTAGGTGGCTTTCTCTCCCTGCTGTCTCTGTCTGTAGTAATCTGTCGGCTTGGAGGGACCACAGTCGCATGTGGTATTCAAACTTGTGACGTTTACTGGAGAGAGAGAGACGGGGGGACACAGCCCTTCTGATTCTGCACAATTTGAATCACTGGCTTGTCTGTCTTTGTCCGGGGAAACTCCCAACTTTCACATAGATGGACAGAAGGCCTCATGACTGTCTCAGTGCATTCGCTGGAACCTTATAATGAGATTCAAGGTTAGAAACTTCTGTCACCCCAGGGCTCAGGATGCCAGTATTTATAATTGTAGGAGTTTGCTCTTTCAAAGTCAATATGTCAGGATGCCCTTGTATGCCGTGTTAATGAAAGTAATTTAAGGTAATTCAATCACTAGAGCAAGCCAATGATACAGGTCTAGACTCAGCAGACATGTGTCTCCCGTTGGTGGCCTGTGAATGTGAAAAGATGTTTCAGATGCCAATTGCAGTGGGCATATTGGCTGCCAGTTTTGTCAAGGTTAACTGTGGGATTTCTTTTTTCATTAAAGATTTATTGCAAGTTTCAAATCGGTGAATTAAAATTGCTCATTGGGCATATGGTGTTATCTTGACACCACCACAGCACACTGAAAGAAATGTGATAATAGGAACATTTCATTACAGAATTGTGGGAAGAAATAGAAGGAAATACACATTCATTCTCAATAATCACTTCTCAAATTCACACATGAATCTTGGAATTACTGCAGATGTCATTGTCTGTTACAGTTGTGCTGATTTAATTGTTTTGGAGTTTTGTCTGGTATGGTTATGTGTCGGGTTTGACCCTGGACATTGCATCAGCGATTACATAGGTTTTTTTTCTCTCTTGCAATGAAGCTTTAACTATTCAGGTTCCTGCACCTTGATGTTCTTTCTCCCTGTGAGGTGTCTGAGATTTCCTGTGGACCTTTGTTCTTGCTGAGTACGGCTTTGAAATTTATTTATTTAGAGGTACAGCACTGAAACAGGCCTTTCGGCCCACCAAGTCTCTGCCGACCATCAACCACCCATTTATACTAATCCTACATGAATCCCATATCCCCACCGTCCCCTGCCACCTACCTATACCAGGGGCAATTTATAATGGCCAATTTACCTATCAACCTGCAAGTCTTTGGCTGTGTGAGGAAACCGGAGCACCCGACAAAAACCCACGTGGTCAAAGGGAGAACTTGCAAACTCTACACGGGCAATACCGAGAATCGAACCTGGGTCACAGGAGCTATGAGGTTGTAGCGCTAATCACTGCACAACTTTGCAGCCCCAAGTTGCAGGGTTTGATTAGCTTTGGGTTTGGGACCTGATCATTGGGTTCTTCAGTGGGTAGATCCACACTGACCTTACTTTTAACTTTCTGCTGAGGTACGCAAGTGCTGTTCACTTTAGGGCAATTTCCCTTCCCTTTTCTCTTCACTTTGAGGAGGATATTTTTCCTAATCTGCCCTATTTCCTCTGGGACAGTAGAGTTCGCTAGTGTCTGTCCAGCTTTCACTGAACTTTCCAGCGGCACTTTGACTAGTTCAGACATCTCCCTTACCATTGGCATGCCTTTTTGGGAACATTCTTTGTCCCTCCACGTTTCTGTAAATGTTGTTCGCAGCCTTTTTATGGTCCCTGTTTGACCTGCATTTAAGGAGGAAAGTGAGTGGTCTAATTTCTCTAACATTTCAGGGTTGGCTAATCGGAGAATAGGGGGTTCCAATTGGTAATCCTCCTGGCCCTCCTCCAACCTGTCCTCACTGTCCTTTTGAATCCTTCCCTCCTGACTGTCTGACAGATCTGTACTTGTCTGTCCCCTCCACAGACTTGATTTTTTGCCTTTGCTCTGGGGAGTCAATTATATAATTTACCCGCTATTCTTTTTGTCACTCGATATGGACCACTGAACCGGTCTTTCAGGGGTAGACCCTCTATTGGGAGTAATAACAATACATGGTCTCTGGGCGGAAATGTTCTCGCCTTGGCATTTTTTTCCTGCTTACCTTCTCATAGCTGCCGGGGAGATCTTTAGTTGTTCCTGAGTCATTGCACAGGCTCCCGTGAGCCGGTCCCAGAGCATGGAAATGTATTCTAACATGGAAGACTCATCCCTGTGTCCGAAAAACTTCTTGAATCATTTAAGCAGAGCTCTCACCTCGTGTCCATAAATTAATTCAAAGAGGCTAAAGCCAGTGGAAGCATTGAATAAGTCCCTGGTAACCAAAAGGTGAAATCCAAGCCCTTTGTCCCAGTCATGGGGTTATTCATAGCAGTATGGCCTGTTCATTGTCTTTAGGGTCTGGTGGTAACGCTCCAAAGACCCTTGTGACTGTGGGTGGTAGGCTAAGGACCTTAGCTGGGTTATGTCCAGATTAACCATGACCTTTTCAAAAATACAGGACATAAGATGTGAGCCCTGATCCAACTGGATCTCAGCAGGCAGCCCATTATCGGGTAAAGAATTTGGTTAACCCCTCCACCACTACCTTGGCAGAGATAGCTCTTGGGGAGAATGGCCTCTGGGAATCAGGTCACCACATCCATAATGGTGAGAAGATACTGGTAATCCCGTTTTGTTTTCAGCAGGTGTCCCACACAATCCACCAGCACTCTGCTGAAGGGTTCCCCAAAAGCTGGCAGTTGAATTAGGGTGCAGATTTCATTGCAAGTTGGGGCTTTCCCACAACCTGGCATATGTGACTAGTTTTACAGAACTCCACCACATCTTTGTGGAGTTGTGGCCAGTCAAAATGCTGTCTTATGCGGGCTTCGATTTTTCGTACACTGACATGTCCAGTCATTGGAAGTTCGTCGGCCATTCTTAATAATTCTTTAAGGGACCACAGCAGCACCACTATCTGGTGAACCACTGTCCTCTCTTCATCAGCAGGTCTGTGAGGAGGTCTCCACTTCTGCATCAGCACCTCGTTCTTTAAATAGAAGCACTCTGCAACTCCCTCTGCTTCAGGTTTGGTTTGGACAGTCTGTGCTATTTTTTAACACTGGGTCGGGATATTGAGCCTCAACTAAGGAAGATCTGTTTAGCAAATCCTTTCTGTCCTCTAACTTCCCAAAGAAGGTTACCGACAGCCAGCCAGTCGGGTTATCCATCTGCTGTGTCAGTTCAGGGGAATGTTTGGCCATGGACCGAGTCACCACACAATCAGGGAGAAGGTCAGTGACCTTTTCCTGTAACTTCTCTATCTCCTGGCCCTATTTTAGTCTCTCGAGAACTACCGGAGAAGCTGGCACCTTTTCCCTTGGCAGATCATTACCCAGGAGCAGGTCGACCCATCCATCGGTAAACTAGGTACAATCCCCATGGTTACCGGTCCTGAAACTGGGTCACACTCCAAAAGCAGTCGTTATAAAGTTATGGACATATACTGACTTCCGATACCATTCACTAACTCTTTAGCATTCACTGCACTCTCGGAGAAAGGTCATTCCTTTTCCCAGCAGAAGGGATTGGGTGGCCCCTGTATCCCTCAGTATGACTTTGGGCTTGCTTGCCTCACTCAAAGTGGATGGGGTCGCTTTTCCTTGGGATAAAAATTCCTGTTGACTCTCAGGGATTTTGTTAAGATTTCCTGCAGCTCATTGGTAGGTTTACAGAGACTGACTGCCACAGTTAAAGGCACAGCCTTATCTGCTGTTATTTCCTGCACTGATCTGGTGGAAATTTATTTTATTTTATTTTATGCATTCACGGGATGTGGGCGTCGCTGGCCAGGCCAGCATTTATTGCCCATCCCTAATTGCCCTTGAGAAGGTGGTGGTGAGCTGCCTTCTTGAACTGCTGCAGTCCATGTGGGGTAGGTATACCCACAGTGCTGTTGGGAAGGGAGTTCGAGGATTTTGACCCAGCGACAGTGAAGGAACGGCGATATAGTTCCAAGTCAGGATGGTGTGTGACTTGGAGGGGAACTTGCAGATGGTGGTGTTCCCATGTATTTGCTGCCTTTGACCTTCTAGTTGGTAGAGGTCGCGGTTTTACAAGGTGCTGTCGAAGGAGCCTTGGTGCATTGCTGCAGTGCATCTTGTAGATGGTACACACTGATGCCACTGTGCGCCGGTGGTGGAGGGAGTGAATGTTTGAAGATGGGGTGCCAATCAAACGGGCTGCTTTGTCCTGGATGGTGTCGAGCTTCTTGAGTTTTGTTGGAGATGCACCCATCCAGGCAAGTGGAGAGTATTCCATCACATTCCTGACTTGTGCCTTGTAGATTGTGGACAGGCTTTGGGGAGGCAGGAGGAGAGTTTCTCGCCTCAGGATTCCTAGCCTCTGACCTGCTCTTGTAGCCACGGTATTTATATGACTACGCTAGTTTTTTTTCGGTCAATGGTAGCTCCGAGGATGTTGATAGTGGGGGATACAGCGATGGTAATGCTGTTGAATGTCAAGGGCAGATGGTTAGATTCTCTTGTTGGAAATGGTCATTGCCTGGCACTTGTGTGGCGTGAATGTTACTTGCCACTGATCAGCCCAAGCCTGGATATTGCCCAGGTCTTGCTGCATTTCTACACAGACTACTTCAGTATGTGAGGAGTCGCGAATGGTGCTGTACATTGTGCAATCATCAGCGAACATCCCCACTTCTGACCTTTTGACTGAAGGAAGATCATTGATGAAGCAGCTGAAGATGGTTGGGCCTAGAACATTACCCTGAGGAACTCCTGCAGTGATGTCCTGGAGCTCAGCTGATTGACCTCCAACAACCACAACCATCTTCCTTTGCGCTAGGTATGACTCTAGCCAGCGGAGGGTTTTCCCCCTCATTCCCATTGATCTCTGTTTTGCTAGAGCTCCTTGATGCCATACTCGATCAAATGCTGCCTTGATGTCAAGGGCCGTCACTCTCACCTCACCTCTTGAGTTCAGCTATTTTGTCCATGTTTGAACCAAGGCAGTAATGAGGTCAGGAGCTGAGTGGCCCTGTTGGAACCCAACCTTAGCGTCACTGAGCAGGTTGTTGTTAAGCAAGTTCCGCTTGATGGCACTGTTGATGACACCTTCCATCACTTCACTGATGATTGAGAGGAGGCTGATGGGGCGGTAGTTGGACGGGTTGGATTTGTCCTGCTTTTTGTTAGCAGGACATACCTGGGCAAATTTCCACATTGCAGGGTAGATTCCAGTGTTGCAGCTGTACTGGAACAGCTTGGCTAGGGGTGCGGTAGGTTCTGGTGCACAGGTCTTCAGTACTATTGCCGGGATATTGTCAGGCCCGTATCTTTTTCAGTATCCATTGCCTTCAGTCGTTTCTTGATATCATGCGGAGTGAATCGAATTGGCTAAAGTTTGGCATCTGTGATGCTGGGGACTTCAGGAGGAGGCCGAGATGGATCATCTACTTGGCACTTCTGGCTGAAGATTGTTGCAAATGCTTCAGCCTTATCTTTCGCACTGATGTGCTGGGCTCCCCCATCATTGAGGATGGGGATATCTGTGGAGCCACCTCCTCCAGTTAGTTGTTTAATTGTCCACCACCATTCACGGTTGGATGTGGCAGAACTGCAGAGCTGAGATCTGAGCCGTTTGTTATGGGATCGCTTAGCTCAACGCAGTTTGGCATGCAAGTTGTCCTGGGTTGTAGCTTCACCAGGTTGACACCTCATTTTGAGGTACGCCTGGTGCTGCTCCTGGCATGCCCTCCTGCACTCTTCATTGAACTAGGGTTGGTCTCTTGGCTTGATGGTAATGGTAGAGTGTGGGATATGCCGGGCCATGAGGTTACAGATTGTGGTTGAGTACAATTCTGCTGCTGCTGATGGCACACAGCGCCTCATGGATGCCCAGTTTTGCATTGCTAGATCTGTTCGAAATCTATCCCATTTAGCACGGTGATAGTGCCACACAACACGATTGACGGTATCCACAATGTGAAGGCGGGACTTCGTCTCCACAAGGACTATGCGGTGGTCACTCCTACCAATGCTGTCATGGACAGATGCATCTGCGGCAGGCAGATCGGTGAGGACGAGGTCAACTATGTTCTTCCCTTGTGTTGGTTCCCCCACCACCTGCCGCAGACCCAGTCTACCAGCTGTGTCCTTTAGGACTCGGCCAGCTTGGTCAGTAGTGGTGCTACCGAGCCACTCATGGTGATGGACATTGAAGTCCTCCACCCAGAGTACATTTTGTGCCCTTGCCACTCTCAGTGCTTCTTCCAAGTGGTGTTCAACATGGAGGAGTACTGAGTCATCAGCTGAGGGAGGTCGGTAGGTGGTAATCAGGACGCTCATTAATCTTGCAGGTTTTCCCCGTCACTTCCACCAGTCAGCATGACGGTGATATGCCTCATTACAATGGAAACACACATGGCTTCGGCTGTTACTCCTGCTCTCAGTACCGTCCTATTTGGCCTGAGGATGGGCTCCAGTGTGTCCAGCTTTTCTTCCTTGCCCATGGCTGTTCAGGGTCCGATCAGCCTCCCACCTTTTATTCTCGAGTCTTTGGGGTGACTAGCGAAGGGTTTTCCTTTGGGGTTAAGGCCTTGTATACAAGGGAAAATTCATCAGCCAGAATTGCAACCTGCCTGGCTCTTTGAACCTTCTGTTCCTCTATGTGTGCTTTAATGGGAGGGGGAGCGAGTTTGTGAACTCTTCGAGATGGATCACTGCTCTGAGATTTATATATGTGGGCTGTAAATCGCCCAGAATTAGAGATCCAAGGGATTGGGAGAATGACGAATTGAAGGAAATTAGTATTAGTGAGAAGTTTGTATTGGAGACATTAATAGGGCTGATGTTTGACAATTATCCAGGATCTGATATTCTATATCCCAGAGTGTTGAAGGAAGTAGTAATGGAGATTGTTCATGCATTGGTGGTCATCTTTCAAAATTCTATCAATTCTGGAACGTTTCCTGCAGATTGGAAGGTAGCAAATGTCATCCCACTATTTAAGAAGGGAGGGAAAGAGAAAAATGGGAACAACAACCACCCATTTATGCTCACACTACAGTAATCCTATATTCCATCCCACCTACCTACACTAGGGGTAATTGACAATGGCTAATTTATCTATCACCTGCAAGTCTTTGGCTGTGGGTGGAAACCGGAACACCCGGCGAAAACACATGCGGTTAGCATTTCATCAGTACTAGGGAACATGTTAGAATCTATTCTAAATTATGCGATAAATGGATCTGATTGGGCAGAGTCAACATGGATTTATGAATGGGAAATCATGCTTGATGAACCTGTTGGGTTTTTTTTTGGATGTCACTAAGAAAATAGAGAAGGGGAGTCGGTGGATTTTCAGAAAGCTTTTGATAAAGTGCCCCACTGTATGTTGGTCAGCAAAGTTAAAGAACATGGGATAGGAGGTCATATACTGACTAGCAGTAAGGATTGGTAAACAGGCAGGAAACAGAGAGTAGGAATAAATGGGCCATTCTTGCATTGGCAGGCTGTGACTAATGGAGTACCGCAGGGATCAGTGCTTGGGCCCCAGCTGTTCACAATATCTATCGATGATTTGGATATTGGGACCAAAGTAATATTTCAAGTTCGCAGATGACAGAAAACTAGGTGGAAATGTGTGTTGTGAGGAAGATGCAAAGTGCTTTCAAGGAAATTTGGACAGACTTAGTGAGTGGGCAAGAACATGGCAGATGGAATATAATGTGGAAAAATGTGAGGTTAGCCACGTTGGTAGGATGAATAGACGTGCAGAGTATTCTAATTGGTAAGAGATTAGAAAGTGTAGATGTACAAAGGGACCTGGGTATCCTCATCAATAAGTCATTGAAAGCTAACATGCAGGTGCAGCCAGCAATTAGGAAGGCAAATGGTATGTTGGCCTTTATCACAAGTTGATTTGAGTCGTGAAGTCTTGCTGCAATTTTATAGAAACTTTGTTAGACCGCAGATGGAGTGATGTGCGCATTTCTGGTCCCTTTACCTGAGGAAGGATATTATGACAACAGAGGGAGTGCAAAGAAGGTTCACCAGACTTGTTCTCGGTATGTTGGGACTGTCCTATGAAGAGAAATTGGGGATGCTGGGCCTGTATGTGTGCCAGGGGATCTGGTTTCTTCCCACCGCCAAAGACTTACAGGTGATCTGTCAATTGGCCAATGTAAATTGCCCCTAAGGTAGGTCGGTGGTAAGGAATATGGGAATACTGTAGGGTTAGTACAAGTGGGTGGTTCTTGGTCGTACAGAATCGGCGGGCGAAGCGCCTGTTTCAGTGCTGTATCTCTAAATAAATAAATAAATAAACTCCATTTGCCAGTGCTCGCCTATCTTAGTAGCCCATCTATATTGTCCTGTAATCTAAGGCCTTTCCCCTCACTATTTAGCAAATCACATATTTTGGTGTCATCTGCGAAGTTGCTGATCATACCTCCTTCATTCACGTCTAAATCATTAATGTGCACAGCAAGGGTACCAGCACGGATCCCTGTGGTACGCCACTGGTCACACGCTTCCACTCGCAAAAACAACCCTCGACCTCTGCCTCCTTCCACGAATCCAATTTTAGATCCAATTTGCCAAATTACCCTGGATCATATGGCCTCTTACCTGCTTAACCAATCTCCCATGCGAGACCTTATCAAAAGCCTTACTTGAAGTCCATGTAGACTACGTCAACTGCTTTACCCTCATCTACACACTGCCTCGAAAAAAATAACTCAAGTTAGTTAGACAAGATCTCCCCCCAACAAAGTCATACTGACTGTCCCTGATTAATCCCTGATTCTCCTAATGGAGATTAATCTTGTCCCTCAGAATTTTTTCCAATGGTCTCCTAACCAGTGTTGTTAGATTCACCTGCCTGTAATTACCTGGTTTATTCCTGCTACCCTTCTTGAATAAAGGTACCACATTTGCTGTCCTCCAGTCCTCTGGTACCTCTCCTGTGGCCAAAGAGGTTTTGAAAATTTGTGTCACAGCCCCTGTTATCTCCTCCCTTGTCTCACATTACAGCCTGGGATACATCTCATCTGGTCCTGGGGATTTATCCAATTTTAAGCCCTCTAATACTTCCTCCCGTTCAATGCTAATATGTTCGAGTATATCACAATCCCCCTCCCTGTTCTCTACACCTACTTCGTTCGTCCCCATAATGAAACGGATGAAAAGCAATCATTTAAAACGTCAAGTACTACCTCCAGCTTCACACACTGGTTGCCTCTTTCGTCCCTCATGGGCCCTACTCTTTCCGTGTTTATCTTCTTACCCTTAATATACTTGTAAAACACCTTTGGATTTTCCTTTATGATGCCCACAGGTTTTTTTTATGTCCCCTCTTCGCTCTCCTAATTAATTTTTACGGCGCTCCTTACACTTTCGATCCTCTTCTCGTGCCTCCACTGTTTTCAGTGCTTGGGATCTGTCATAAGCATCCTTTGTTTTTCTAATCCAATCCTCTATATCCCTTGACATCCAGGGTTCCCTGGACTTGTTGGTCCTACCCTTCACCTTAACGAGTACATGTTGCCTCTGAACACTCACTATTTCCTTTTTGCATGACTCCAACTGGTCTACTGCAGACTTTCCTACAAGTAGCTGGTCTCAGTCCACTTTGGCCAGATCCTTTTTTATCATATTGAAATCGGCCTTCCCCCAATTCAGTACTTTTAATTCCGGTCCATCTTTGCCCTTTTCACAGCTAACTCTTACAGAGTTATAGTAACTATTATTGAAATGCTCCCCCACTGACACTTCTACCACTTGTCTTGCTTAATTCCCTAGGATTAGGTTCAGTACTGCCCCTTCTCTTGTAGGACTTGTGCGTACTGACTCAAAAACCTCTCCTGTATGCATTTTAAGAATTCATCCCCCTTTAAGCCTTTTGCACTCAGACTATCCCAGTTGATATTGGGGAAGTTGAAAACCCCTAATATCATTTTTACACCTCTCTGAGATCAACCTACATATCTGCTCCTCTATCTCTCCCTGACTATTTTGCAGCCTGTCCTACACTCCCAGTCAAGTGATTGGCCCTTTTTGTTTTTAGGTTCCACCCAAAAGGCCTCATTTGAGAAACCGCCTAATATATCATCCCTCCTTACTGCAGTAATTGACTACTTCATCGACTGTGCAATGCCACCTCCTCTTTTACCCCCGCCCCTGTCTCGACTGAAGATTTTATACCCTGGACTATTGAGATGCCATCCTGCCCCTCTCTCAACCATGTCTCTGTGATAGCAATAATATCATAATCCCATGTGCTAATCAACACCCCCAATTCATCTGCCTTACTAGTATGACTCCTTGTGTTAAAATAAATGCAATCCAGCCTCGCATTATTCACTTGTATCTTAAACAGGTCGATATTTGCTCTGCCTTCCAGTCCGACTAAGTTTCCCTTCTATATTTGACTATGCATCAGCCCCTACTGTACCTCCACTCTGTATCCCATTCCCCCTGCCAAATTATTTTAACGCCCACCACCACCCTCCCCCCCCCCCACCACCCCCGCCCCTCAACAGCACTAGCAAAACTCCCAGCACAGATGTTAGTCCCATTTCGGTTCAGGTGCCACATGTCCAGTTTGTACAGGTCCCACTGTTGCCAGATACAGACTCAGTGATCCGGGAAACTAAAGCCCTCCCTCCTGCACTATCTCCTCAGCCATGCATTCATTTGCACTTCCTCCTATTCCAATAAACACTAGCACCTGGCCCTGGGAGTAATACAGAGATTGCAACTTTAATGGTCCTGCTTTTTAATCTGCTACCTAGCTTCCTAAATTCTTGTTTCAGGACCTCATCCCTCTGTCTACCTATGTCGTTGGTACAACTGTGTACCACGATCTCTGACTATTCACCCTCCCCCTTCTGAATATCCTTTAGCCGCTCCGTGACATCCTTTACCCAAGCAACAGGGAGGCAACATACCATCCCGGAGTCACATTTACCATCACAGAAATGTCTATCCTTAGCCCTTACGATAGAACTCCCTATCCCCTTAGTTCTCCCCCTCTTTTCCTACTCTCCTGTGCAGATGAACCACCCGTGGTGCCACAGGCCTGGCTCTTGTGGCATTTCCCTGAGATGTTATCTCCCCCAACACTATACAAAGCAGAACATCTGTTAGAGAGTGCAATGGGCCTAGGGGACTCCTGCACTACCTGCCTAGTTGGTCTACTCTACCTGGCAGTCACCCATTCCCTTTCTGCCTGAGCAGTCTTTACCTGCGGTGTGACCGCCTCCCTGTACGTGCTATCCACAATGAACTCAGCCTCGAAGATGCTCCACAGTGTCCCCAGCCACGGCTCCAGATCCGAAACATGGATTTCGAGTATCTGCATCTGAAAACACTTCCTGCACACGTGTTCACTCTGGAGACTGGAAGTGTCACTAACTTCCCGCATTGCACAGGAGGAACACTCCACTCTGCTGAGCTGCCCTTTCATGACTTATCCTTAATTTACTCAAATAATTTGAGATTATTTACACTCGGGGCCTTGATTACCTCAAAAAAAATTCTCCTTACTAGATATATTTCAAAAGTTGTTCTTGTTGTTCCATTACCTCCACAATCCCCTCCTCCAAGCCACACACCATCTAGACTTTGACATATATCACCCTTCCTTCATCATCACTAGGTTCAAAGCCTGAAATCCTTTCTGTAACAGTATTGTGGGAACACCTTCACCACAGGGACCGCAGTGGTTCAGGATGAAGGCCCACCATTTTCTCGTGGTAACCAGGGATGGGGAAGTAATGTCAGTATCACCCATATCCTGAGAACAAATAGACAGGAAATACAATAGATGGGTTGAAACAAGGCGAGGTCTGTGATCAGAGCGGGATTTCATTCTCTGCTAAGATATTATCATCACAACTTGTCTCACCAGTCCATTGTGTTTGCTGTTCTGCTGTTCCTTTTATCAGAGATAAAGTAACAATTAATCTCTGGCTCCAAAACTACTGAATGTCAATTGTGTAGATGGGAATTGGACGCTTTGTCTTCTGTTATCACAGTATCAGTGAATCATAAAGCACAGGATTAGGCCGTTCGGTCCATAATGTCTGTGCTGGCTGTTTGAAAGTTCTCTCGAATTAGCCCTTCTTTCCTGTTCTTTCCCCATCGCTCTGTAAATCTCACCGCTCCCATCCCCTCTCCCCACTGTCCATCAGAGTTTATCCAACTCCATTTTGAATGTTATTATTAAATCTGCTTCCACCTGCCTTTCAGGCCAGGAATTCCAGATTCCAGCAGCTTTCTCCCCTTGGTTCTCTTAGCATTCACCTTAAAACTGGCTCCTCTGATACCCACCCTTCTTCCAGTGAAACCAGATTCTCCTTATTTAATCTGTCAAAATCAGACAAAATGTTGAACACCTATGTTAATTCTCCCACTTACTGTGTCTTTCCTAAGGAAAACACTCCCAGTTTCTCCAGTCACTCCAGAGAACTCTAGTCTCTCATAAAAAAACATACAAGTTTATAAACATACGAATTAGGTGAGGAGTAGGCCATTCAGCCCCTCAAGCATACTCCACCATTCAATAAGATCATAGCTAATCTGATTATAACCTCAATCCCACATCCCCACCTACTCCCAATCATGGCAGGGAGGTAAATGCTCACTGGGTGATCGTGTCTGCATGACTCCTTGTAACATGTTTGTGATTAATGGATGTATTGCTAACGGGTGCATTGTGAATAAGGATGTTGTATAATTATTATCTCGTAGTATGATTGAATCTAGTCGAATTGGTGTTTAATTTGAGCTTTGAGGACTGCCCCATTATTTCTTGTAATTCTCATGTTCGAACCATAGAGTAACCAAACCAAAAATATGACAATTTATAAGCAACAATTGTTTAGATATGTTGACATGAGGCTTCACATTACCATTCCCAGGAATGTCAACATAAAGACCTGTATCCAGAGTTATGGCCTTGACTAGATAACGACCCTTGTGAAAACTCTGGAATACCATTCTGACACCTTTTTTATGGGATGTGGGCGTCGTTTGCAAAAGCAGCAAAACCACCATCTATAATTCTCCTTGACAACTGAGTGACTTGCTAGAGTATTTCAGAGGACAGTTAAAAGTGAACCACATTGAGTTACATGTAGACCAGATCAGGTAAGGATGGCAGATCTCCTTCCCTAAAGGACATTAGTGAACCAGATAGATTGTTCCAAAAATCAATGATCGTTTCATGGCAACATTACTAAGCCCAGCTTTCAATTCCAGATTTTATTTATCAATTGAATGTATTAATTAATTGAATTTCAAATTCTGCCAGCTGCTATGGTGGGATTTGAACACATGTGTCCAGGATATTAGCCCGAGCCTCTGGATTACCAGTTCACTACATTACCACGACACCACTGTCACTGACTCTCCACCTCACGTCCCTCCCTTAAGACACTACCTAAACCTTCCTCTTTGGCCAAGTGTTGGTCATCTGACCTCATATCTCCTGTTGTGTCTCAATGTCATACTTTGCTTGATAATGATGCTCTGAAGCACCTTGGGATGTTTTATTACATTAAAGGTACTCAATAAATATAACATGTTGTTGACGTTCACCAGATATGATTTGTCTTACCATATCCTTGCTGCTGGCCATTTGTTGTCCATTGTTTAGTTTTGTTTTCTTTCAAGCAGCGAATACCTTTGTCCAGGGATGTAAACTGGAAATGTCCCCATCAGTGACGTTAAGATGACTGGTCAGTAAATAAAGAGTTTACTTAATCTCTCCTTTTTTAATCAGGTTGCAACATTTATAACCCTTCAGTCCTCTGCCACGACTCACATTTCCAAGGAGGATTGGAAGATTCTGGCCAATGCATTTGCTATTTCCAACTTTTCCTCCCTCAGCACCCCTCATACATACCATCCAGACTGGGTAAATATTGCAGTTTATTGTGTTATTAAAAGTGTTGGATTGAAAGGGGTTAACTGAACCTATTTGTTCAGTGACTGTAATTAATGTCAGTCTCCATGGACCCTAATTGTGTCGCTGGAGGGTTTTCCTTTTCTGTTAATAAGGGACTCTTTTCAATGTGTTGTCACATAGAGTCGGAGGGAGCATCACCCGCGGCACTAAGAGGGATCAGCAGCTCCAGAGAGTGGGAGAAGATAGATTAGAATCTGGGAACAATAGATTGCAATGTTACAACAATGGGTCAGAATCTGAGAACAATAGATTGGAATGTTACAACAATGGACAGGAGTTTATCTTCGGATCTTTACATTCTATCTACATATTATGATCAGCTACCATTAAACTATCGGATACGATATGCACTTGAAATTATTCAATACATTTACTATCCGATTCTGGCTATTGTTGGTGTCCCTGGTAAGTCTATAAAGCTATTAATTCTATAAGCCATATTTACCTACATTACTGTTCTTGCCATTTACTCTGCCCTCCTTGCTGCTGCTGTTATTCCTGGTGAATCTCTACCTCCAGCTATTAGCTGTGAAGCCATTGCTAATTGTACTACAGTTCTTGTAATTTCATCTCTCATCTTGGTTGCTGTCTGTGCCCCTGGTAAGTCTCTATTTCACGCTAGGAGATCTGTAAACACTGTTCCACTGAAATACGGCTCTGTAATGTAAATTTTGGGAAGACTGAAGCCAGTGTTATTGGTCTCCATCACAAGCTCCATCCCCTATCTGGGAAACGCATACCCCTCCCTGCCCAATGTCTGAGAATAAACCAAACTGTTTACAACCGTTGTGTTCTTTTTAAACCTGAGCAGAGTTCATCTCCATATTCTCTCCATCACCAACTCTGCCTACTACCAACTTTGTAATATCACCCGTCTAAACCTCTGCCTCAGCCATCTGCTGCATAAACCCTCATCCGTGCCTTTGTTGAATCGGCACTTGACTATTCCAATTCTATCATGCCCACCGTCGCAGTTAAAAACCTCCATAAACCACAGCCCATCCTGAACTCTGCTGTCTGTATCTTAACTCACACCCAATCCCGATCACCCATCACCCCTGTGCTCACTGACCCACATTGGCTCCCGTTCTGGCAGCACCTTAATTTTAATATTCTCATTCTTGTGTTTGAATCCCTACATCGCCTCACCCCCACAATTAGTCCCATTCCCCTGTCCATTCCCATATTCCAGAAAATCATTAGCCACGAAGTCTATTCCCATGTCACCTTTCAAAGTGAATTTCCTTCCCTCTCTATCTCTTCCTGGTGGTGCTTTTCGACTCTACAGCACCACTGTTGCCCACACAGTGGGTGCCTGGATCCCTAAAAGGGGGTGGACCGAGCTACCAGCCAATTCTGGTGTGGCCTGCACCCTGCCTCGTGTTGTGCCCGGGTGTACATCGTGTGTACTAGTAGCATGAGGAGTTGTGGAATGTCGCGTCAAACTGCTGTTGCAGCAGCTTTGATGCACGTCTTTGAAACTTGGTCTGTGTATGTCCACTGACCGCCTGTGTCAGTCACTCTCAGCTGAACATACATTCAGCAGCACGAGGAACCCCCTCCAGTGTTATTTAAAAGGACCAGCCATCCAACTTGCAGGTTAGGGGCTTTTGACTTACTTCTGCTATTGTAAAGTTAGTGGAGGTGCTGTGGATGGTTTTCTGGCAGTTGTGTTGTGAGCTGCGGCAGACATTCAGGGAGGGCAGAGGATTTGGTGACCCAACTCAGGACGAGTTTAGTAAACTGTAGTTACAGCGTCTCTGGGTCTGTAACATGACCAACAAACGGAGCAGAGGTTGCAGAGAGGGGAAGCTCTGTAAAGAGGGAGGAGGAGGGGGCACTGCCATACCCACCCCGGGATTTCCAAGAGCACTTTTCCTACCTACTGCTAACCCAGGAGCAGTGTGTGAGGTGACTCTGATTCAATAAGGAGGTCAAAGAACTGAATAACCTCCTGTAACACGGCCTGGAGACCCCCTCCAGGGTAAGGACAGAGCTGTCAGTGGCTGTTAAGGTCACAGTTTCATTGAACGTCTATGTATCTGGATTTCTCCAAGCCTTATCCAACATAGAGTCATAGACAGTGATAGTCACAGAAAGTGTCCATTTGGTCCGTTGAGACCATGCCGACTGTCTCTGAAGCTATTCAATCAGTCCCACACCCCCGCTTAATCCTTGTAGCCTGCAGGTTCACATCCTTCAAGCACCCATCCAGTTAACCTTTGAAATTGGAAGGAGGGATCAAATTGGATGTAAGCAAAGCTGGTAACAGAAGGTAGAAACGTAGAAGGTGATATTCGAAGGCAGGTGAAACAAAGGTTAGCATCAACTGGAATGCAGAATGTCAAGAAGACACGGTTAAGGGCACTCTACCTGAATGCACGCAGTATTCGGAACGAAGTAGATAATTTAAAGGCCCAAATAATGGTAAATGGGTATGATCGAATTGTCATAACGGAAACGTGGCGACAGGGTGTCCAAGGCTGGAACTGAATATTCAAGCATATTCGACACTTACGAAGGACAGGCAAAAAGGAATAGGAGTTGGTGTTGTACTGATAATAAGGGATGGGGGCAGGACATTAGTAAGGCAGGATCTCACGTCTGAAGAACAAAATGTGGAATCTGCTTGGGTGGAGCTAATAAACAGCAAGGCGCAGCAAACATTAGTAAGAGTTGTTTATAGGCCACCAAACAGTATTGGTAGTGTGGGGCATGGCATTTATCAGGAGATTAGTGAATCATCTAACAATGGTAACACAGTAATCATGGGTGACTTCAATCTTTATATAGATTGGGTAAACCTAATGAGAACTAATGCTATGGAGGACGAGTTTCTGGAGTGTGTTATGCATGTTTTTTTAGAGCCGTATTTTGAAGAACTGACTATAGAAGAGTCGATATTACATCTAGAATTATGTAATCAGACAGGGCACATTGATCTTATCGTAAAATAACCTTTAGGGATGAGTGCGCATAATGTTCTAAAATGTTACATTGTTTAAAAGTGAGGTAGTTCAATCTGAAGCCACGGTGTTACATTTTAACAAAGGAAATTTTGAAGGTATAAGGGGCAACTGGTAAACATTAGAAATGTAACAGTTTGTCATTTCATCTCTCCCCTCTCTGTCCCATCACGGTCCTTCCTTCTTGTTCTTCTTCCCCCTTTCCCTCGTTCATTTGCTCAAAGACTGTCACATTTCTAACGTTTGCCAGTTCTGATGAAGGATCACAGATCTGAAACATTAACACTGTTTCTGTCTACATAGATGCCGCCAGACCTGCTGAGCATTTCCGACACTTTCTGTTCTCATCCCTAAACTCTGGAATTCTCTCCCGAGTCCCTAAATACATTAAGGTGCACAGAGTCCAGTTTTAGGGAGTACTGCTTGCACAGAGTACTAAATACAGTAAAGTTAATGAGGGACTGAATTTGAAGAGATCCAAGAGTTGATCTCTTCCCAAAATTTAGTAAATTTTACATTTAGCATTTCACTTAATTTTAAGCTGAACTTGTAGTGTCTTTCACAGTCTGTTTTTGACATCTGGACAGTTGATTGATGCACATGGAATGGGAGGTTCAGTGTCAGCTTGGATTTAAAAAAACTGGCTTAATGGTAGAAAACAGTGAGTTGTCATAAATAATTGTTTTTCAGACAAGAGGAATGTAGCCAGTGGTGTTCCCCAAGGGTCAGTGCTAGGACCAGTGCTTTTTTCTGGTATGTATAAATGATTTGGATATTGGAATACAGAGCAAAATTTCAAAATTTGCTATGGTACCAAATCTGGAGGTGGGGCACACAGTGAGGTTGATACTGATCGATGTAACAAGAAATAGCCAGGCTAGCAGAATGGGCAGATAAGAGGCAGATGGAAGTTAATAGAGACAAGTGTGAGGTAATGCATTTTATCAGAAGTAACAGGGAGAGGCAATATATACTTCATGACACAGTTCTAAAGAGTATGCAGGGACAGAGGGACATGGGGTTCATGTACATAGATCATTGAAGGTGGAAGGACATATTGAGAGAGTCGTTAATAAAGCATATGGGATCTTGGGCTTCATAAATGGAAGTAGTGAGAACAGAAGAAGGACAGTTATGCTGCACGTTTATAAAGATCTGGTTAGGCCCCAACTGGAGTACTGCATCCAGTTCTGGTCACCACACTTTAGGAAGGATGTGAGGATCCTTAACAGGGTGCAGAGGAGATTTACCAGAATGGTTCCAGGGTTGGAGGATTTTATCTGCAAGGTTAATCTGGAAAAGATGGGATTGTTTTCCTTGCAGTAAAGAGATTGAGGGGAGATTTGATAGAGGCAGACAAGATGAAAACATGTTTAGATAAGGTAGACAGGACAAGATGCTCCCATTAACTAATGGTACAAGGACTTGAGTGAAGTTTGAGGGCAAAAGATGCAGGGGGATGAGAGGAACAACTTTTTTACACAGTGAGAGCGAATAGCCTGGAAATCATTGCCTACGAGGGGGGTGGAAGCAGAGATGGTGACAGTAGAGCAGTGGTTAGCACCGCAGCCTTAGAGCTCCAGGGACCTGGATTCGATTCTGGGTATTGCCTGTGGGGAGTTTGAAAGTTCTTCCTGTGCCTGCGTGGGTTTTTGCCGGGTGCTCTGGTTTCCTCCCACATCCAAAGAATTGCAGGTGATAGGTAAATTGGTCGATGTAAATTGCCCCTAGTGTAGGCAGGTGACAGGGAATATGGGATGACTGTAGGGTTAGTATAAATGGGTGGTTGTTGGTCGGCACAGGCACGGTGGGCCGAAGGGCCTGATTCAGTGCTGTATCATAAAAAATAAATAAGAGAATGATTTCAAAAGGATATTGGATGAACACTTGAGGGAAATAAACTTGTAGGAATATAGAGACAGAGCTGGGGAATGAGACTGACTGGATTTATCAACAAAGGGCTGGCATGGACACGATGGGACGAATGGCCTCATCCTCTGCTGAAATGACTATGACTCTCTGACAGGTGAATATTATTACAACTGCTTTCCTATACTGGGAAAGTTTATAATGGACTGGGCAGTATCACCCTGTTGAACCCCGTGATGTAAGTGAAATGTTTGATGCCCCAGAACATGGTTAATAAATGTCCTTCACAAACAGAGTAAATCAGTTCAGACCCACTCACAATTCTGGAGTCATTCACAATGGGGAGTAGTTTCTGCTGGTTTTCTCTACATAGGACAGCAGTCAGGCTTTTCACTGTGTCCCCCACCTCCATATGGAAAGTCTTGTCAGGGTTAGGTGAGATAAGACAGGGTACCTGGGCGATAGCTTTCTTCAGTTGTGTTACGGCTTCCGTGCTCACTTCAGTCCAACCGGGTTAAACCTGGTCATCATCACCATTAGGTAGTTCATAAAGAGGAGTCACAGTCTCTGAAAATCAAGGAATGAGGGTCCACTGATGGCCCCCAGCCTGAGGATAGGACATAGGGCAGTCTTTGAGGTGGACAGCGGTCGACACGGGATGATGGTCCACTGATAACCCACCAGCCTGAGGATAGGACACAGGGCAGTCTTTGAGTTGGATAGGGGTAGACACTGGATGACGGTCCACTGATACCCCACCAGCCTGAGGATAGGACACAGGGCAGTCTTTGAGTTGGATAGGGGTAGACACTGGATGAGGGTCCACTGATACCCCACCAGCCTGAGGATAGTACTCATGGCAGTCCTTGAGGAGGACAGGGGTAGACACTGGATGGTCTCGATCTGATGTTGCTCTGGGCTGATGCTGGATGATCCAATGTGGACACCTAGAAAGGTGATGCGATCTTACACCAGCTGGGCCTTATGTGGATGTTCTTTTAGTCCAACTCGCAAAGTAACTGCAGTAGTTCCTGTAAAAGGGTTAAATGTGTGGACACGGTCTGTGGTGATGAGGAGGAGATCATCGACATATTGCAGCAAGCAGGAAGACTGTGAAAGTTTCATAGCGGCCCCGGCCATACGTTAGTGGAAAATAGTCGGATTATTGTGGAACCCCTTGTGACAAACATGTCCAGGGGAATCTCTGGTCCTCAGAAGTAAATGTGAATTTAAATTGTTTCTCTCCTTTTACTGGGATACTCCAATAACCATTAGAGCTACCCAGGGTGTTGAAGACAGCCCTCCCGCTGGGAATCCGGGAGAGTAGGGTGGGTGTCTCTCAGACAACCGGGTTCACACAGGAGTGACTGAGTTGAGTTTGTGATGGTCAACAGTCAATCACCAGCTGCCATACGGTTTTCAAACCGGCCAAATGGGGCAGTTAATAATGAATGTGTCTTTGTGAACTACATCCTCGTATAACAATGATTGATAGTGTCTGGAATGTATGATATAATCTCAGCTCGGAAAGAGTATTGCTTCATGGAGCAAACAATGGTCAGTCAATTTCTTCAGGTCTGCTCATGTTTTCACAGTCATCTTTATGGGTTGTGATTACACTCAGCACCGACTCGAGAATCGCCTTTACCTCAGGGTCATCAGAGGTGTCTGGTTCACACTCCTCTGAGATTATAATCATGAATATTGAGGGTGCAATGGACACCAGAGTAGGGGTAAGATTTAATGTTTTTCAGTTCCACAATGTACAAATATAGGGATAATCAATTACTGCTGATAACCTTTGAGCACATTACTGCCCAGTAGTCCCTGTCCATTATACAGGATCATATAAAAGGGAGGCAGGACTTTGACATGAACTCCGTTCCCTCTCCTACACCACGAAGGGTCACAAGCAGTTTATTGAGGAATAACAGTTCAGATACAGCATACCATCAGAATAGACAGAGTTGACATGCGGCCTGTGGCAGGTGAGAAAGGCTTTATGGCTATGGTTGAGATGTTAGAAGCGATTGATCTTTATGTCGTCATTGTCAACAGGAATAGTGCTGGAAGACTGGAGGATAGCAAATGTTGTCCCCTTGTTCAAGAAGGGGAGTAGAGACAGCCCTGGTAATTATAGACCTGTGAGCCTTACTTCGGTTGTGGGTAAAATGTTGGAAAAGGTTATAAGAGACAGGATTTATAATCATCTCGAAAAGAATAAGTTCATTAGCGATAGTCAGCACGGTTTTGTGAAGGGTAGGTCGTGCCTCACAAACCTTATTGAGTTTTTCGAGAAGGTGACCAAACAGGTGGATGAGGGTAAAGCAGTGGATGTGGTGTATATGGATTTCAGTAAGGCATTTGATAAGGTTCCCCACGGTAGGCTATTGCAGAAAATACGGAAGTATGGGGTTGAAGGTGATTTGGAGCTTTGGATCAGAAATTGGCTAGCTGAAAGAAGACAGAGGGTGGTGGTTGATGGCAAATGTTCATCCTGGAGTTTAGTTACTAGTGGTGTACCGCAAGGATCTGTTTTGGGGCCACTGCTGTTTGTCATTTTAATAAATGACCTGGAAGAGGGTGTAGAAGGGTGGATTAGTAAATTTGCGGATGACACTAAGGTCGGTGGAGTTGTGGATAGTGCCGAAGGATGTTGTAGGGTACAGAGGGACATAGATAGGCTGCAGAGCTGGGCTGAGAGATGGCAAATGGAGTTTAATGCGGAAAAGTGTGAGGTGATTCACTTTGGAAGGCGTAACAGGAATGCAGAGTACTGGGCTAATGGGAAGATTCTTGGTAGTGTAGATGAGCAGAGAGATCTTGGTGTCCAGGTACATAAATCCCTGAAAGTTGCTACCCAGGTTAATAGGGCTGTTAAGAAGGCATATGGTGTGTTAGCTTTTATTAGTAGGGGGATCGAGTTTCGGAGCCACGAGGTCATGCTGCAGCTGTACAAAACTCTGGTGCGGCCGCACCTGGAGTATTGCGTGCAGTTCTGGTCACCGCATTATAGGAAGGATGTGGAAGCTTTGGAAAGGGTGCAGAGGAGATTTACTAGGATGTTGCCTGGTCTGGAGGGAAGGTCTTATGAGGAAAGGCTGAGGGACTTGAGGTTGTTTTCGTTGGAGAGAAGGAGGAGGAGAGGTGACTTAATAGAGACATATAAGATAATCAGAGGGTTAGATAGGGTGGATAGTGAGAGTCTTTTTCCTCGGATGGTGATGGCAAACACGAGGGGACATAGCTTTAAGTTGAGGGGTGATAGATATAGGACAGATGTCAGAGGTAGTTTCTTTACTCAGAGAGTAGTAGGGGCGTGGAACGCCCTGTCTGCAGCAGTAGTAGACTCGCCACCTTTAAGGGCATTTAAGTGGTCATTGGATAGACATATGGATGAAAATGGAATAGTGTAGGTCAGATGGTTTTACAGGTCGGCGCAACATCGAGGGCCGAACGGCCTGTACTGCGCTGTAATGTTCTAATCTAATCTAATTAGTAAAGACGTTTCGTTTCGAGATACAGCACAGAAACAGACCCTTCGGCCCACCGAGTTTGTGCCGACCATCATCCACCCATTTATACTAATCTATTTATACTAACCCATTTATACTAATTCCATATTCATACCATCTACCTTTACTAGGGGCAATTTATAATGGCCAATTAACCTATCAACCAGCAGGTCTTTGGCATGTGGGAGGAAAACGGAGCACCCGGCGGAAACAGATGCAGACACAGGGATAACTTGCAAACTCCACACAGGCAGTACTCAGAATTGAACTCGGGTTATTAGAGCTGTGAGGCTGCGGTGCTAACCACTGCGCCATTGTGCCGCCCACATGGCAGGGCACGCAGAATAATTCAAGGTGATCAGGCAGAGTCGACATGCTTTTGTGAAACGGAAACCATGTTTAACCAATTTATTGGAGTTCTTTGAAGAAGTAACAGGTGCTGTGGATAAAGGGGAACTGGTGGATGTATTGTACTTAGATTTCCAGAAGGGATTTCATAATGTGCCACATCAAAGTTCATTGTGGAATATAAAAGCTCATGGTGTAGGGGGCAACTTATTGGCATCGATGGAAGATTGGCTAACTAACAGGAAACAGAGAGTAGGCTTAAATGGATCATTTTCTGTTTGGCAAGATGTAAAGAGTGGTGTGTCACAGGGATCAGTGCTGGGGACTTAACTCTTAACAACTTATATATATCACTTGGATGAAGGGACCAAAGGTATGGTTGCTAAATTTTCTGATGACAGAAACGTCGGTTGGAAAGTAAGTTGTGACGAGGACACAAGTGAGCCAGAAAGGGATAGATAGATTGAGTGAGTGGGTAAAGATCTGGTAAATGGAGCATAATGTGGGAAAATATGAAATTGTCCATTTTGGCAGGAAGAATAAAAATTAAGCACATAACCACAATGGTGAGAGATTTCAGAGCTCTACCATCCAGGGGGAACTGAGAGTCCTTGTGCATGAATTGTAAAAGGTTAATATGTAGGTATTGCAATTAATTAGGAAAACTAATAGAATGTTATCGTCCAATGCAGGAGGAATTGAATACAAATGTAGGGAGGTTATGTTTCAGTTATCCAGGGCATTGATGAGACCACATCTGGAATACTGTGCACAGTATTGGTTTCCTTATTTAAGGACAGATGTAAATGCGTTCGAAGAAGTTCAGAGAAGGTATACTGGACTAATGCCTGGAATGGGTGGGTTGTCTTATGAGGAAAGGCTGGACAGGCTTGGCTTATATCAGCTGGAGTTTAGAAGAGTAAGAGGCGATTTGATTGAAACTTATATGATTCTGAGTGGGACAGAGCAAATCAGGGCGACAGAGAGAGAAATAACGAGAGAGAGAGAGTTCAACTCATCTGCTGCTAAAACCCTCTACCCATGCCTTTTTTAATCTCGAGACTTGACTATTCTAACACTCTCCTGGCTGCTCTCCCACATTCCACTCTCTGTAACATTGTGATCATCCAAAACTCTGCTGCCATCTTCTAATTTACACCAAATTCTGTTCACCCAACATCCCTTTGCTCACAGACCTACATTGGCTCTTGGTCCAGTAACACCTCAATTTTAATATTCTCACTCATGTGATCAAATCCCTCCATGGCCTCACCCCTCTGATTATCCCAAACCCTGACCATTTCCAATATTCCTGAAACTTGTTCATCTGAAAGTCTTTTTCTAATTCCTTTTTTAAGGTGAGTTTCTTTCCCTCTGTCTCTCTCCCTGACCACACATTTCATCTCTCCAGCTCCACTGGTGCTGTGGAAGTTTGGATCCATAAAATGGTGTGAGCTGCACTGCTGGTCACATCCAGCACATTGTACAGGACACCCAGGCTGGCCAGAGTGATAGCGTGGGTGTAACGTGTGCGTGTCTGTAGTATGAGGAGGATCTGAATATTGTGTCAATCAGCCATTCCGGCAGCTTTGAAATACGTCTTTGAAACTTGGTCTGTGCATGTCCACTGACCGCCTGTGCCAGTCACTCTCAGCTGAACATACATTCAGCAGCACGAGGAACCCCCTCTCGTGCTATTTAAAAGGACCAAGCATCCAACCTATAGGTGAGGTGCTTTTGACTTACTTCTGCTATTCTAAAGTTAGTGGAGGTGCTGTGGATGGTTTTCTGGATGTTGTGTTGTGAGCTACGACAGACATTCAAGAAGGACAGAGGATTTGGTGACCCGACCCTGGACGAGGTCTGGGGACTGTGGGTACAGTGTCTCTGGGTCTGTAACATGACCAAAAAATGGAGCAGAAACTGCAGAGAGGGGAGGCTCAGTAAAGAGCGAGGAGGAAGGGGTTCTGCCTTACCCACCCCGGGATTTCAAAGAGCAAAAAGAGCAGTGATCCTAATACAAAGCCCTGGGGAACACCACTGTATACTCCCATCGAGTCTGAACAACAACCTTTCACCACTTCTCTCTGTTTGCTGTTCCTTAGCCAATATTTAATATTTGGAAGACTGAAGCCATTGTTTTCACTCCCCACTCCAACTCTGTTCCCTGGCTATTGATTCCATCCCTCTCCCTGCTAACAATCTGAGATTCAGACAGTCTGTTTGCAACCTCAGTGTCACATTTCACCACAAAATGAGCTTTAACCTCATTTTCAGGATATCATTACAACCGCCTATTTCCACCTCAGTAACATCGCCCGACTTCACCCCTGCCTCAGCCCATCTGCAGCTGAAACCTCATTCATGCCTTTGTCACCTCTAGATGTGATTATTCCAACTCACTCCTGGCTGATCTCCCACATCTACTGTCTGAAAACTTGAAGTCATCCAAAACTCTGCTCCCCATGTCTTAGCTCACACCAAGTCCCGTTCATCTATTACTGACTGACATTGTCTCCCAGTCAACCAAAGTCTTGATTTTAAAATTCTCCACCTTGTTTCCATATCATTCCATGGCCTCGTCCCTTCCTACCTCTGTTATCTCCTCCGGCTCCACAACCCACCGAGCTATCTGAGCTCCTCTAATTCTGGCCTCTTGTGCATCCCTGATTTTAATCACTGCAACACTGGCGGCCGTGCCTTCAGCTGCCGGGGCCCTAAGCTGTGTAATATCTTCCCTGCACCTCTTCGCCTCTCCACATCGCTTTCCTCCTTTAAGACACTCCTTAAAAACTACCTCTTTGACTAAGCTGTAGGTCATCTGACCTAATTTCTCCTATTGTGTCTCAGTGTTATACCTTCCTTCTTAATGCCCCTGTGAAGCACCTTGGGATATTTTACAACGTTTATGGCATTATAAAAATATAAGTTTTTGTTGTTGAATTTTGCCAGAAATGATTTTTCATGAGCATATCCATGTTGCTAGCCAGTTACTATCCACTGGTTTTCCAAGTAACAAATATTTTTCTCCTGGGTTGTCACCTTTAGATTTTCCCCCAGTGGTGACACTAGTCTGACTGGTCAATAATTGCAGGGTTTATCCTATCTCTCCTTTTTTAAACAGGTTGTAACATTTGCAACCGTCCAGTCCTCTGTCACCACTCCAATATCCAAGGAGAATTGAATGATTCTGGCCAGTGCCTCTGCTATTGCCACCATTCCTTCCCTCAGCAACCCTCATACATCCCATCCACACTGGGTAAATGTTCCACTTTATTGTGATACTGAAACTGCTGGATTGAAAGGTGTTAACTGAATCTGTTTGTTCAGTGATTGTAATTAATGTCAGTCTCCATGGATCCTAATTGTGTCACCGGAGGGTTTCCATCTTCTATTAAAATGGGACTCCTTTCAACGTGTTATCCCATACTGTGAGCTGGAGCATAACCCCGGCACTAACAGGGATCAGCGGCTCCAGAGAGAGGGAGAGGATAGATCAGAATCTGGGAACAATAGATTGGAATGTTACAACAATAGATAGGAGATTATCCTGAGATATATACATTCTTTCTACATATTATGATCGGTTCTCATTAAACTCTCGGATCTATCGCGCACTTCAGATTATTGAATACATTTACTATCCCATCCTCGCTAGTGTTGGTGTCCCTGGTAAGTCTCTCTCTCTCTCTCTCTCTCTGTCCAGCTATTAATTCTATAAACCGTTTTTAACTGCATTACTGCTCCAGTCATTTACTCTGCCCTGCTTGCTGCTGTTATTATTCTTGGTGAATATCTCCAACTAATAGCTCTACAAACCATTGCTAATAGTATTACTGTTCTTGTCATTTACTCTCTCATCTTTGCTTCTGCTGCTGTTTACATTTCCAGCTAGGAGATCTGTAAACCCTGTTTCACTGAAATACGGTTCTGCAATGTAAACTTTGGGAAGACTGAAGCCGGTGTCATTGGTCTCCATCACAAACTCC
The DNA here is from genome assembly GCF_036365525.1 of Heterodontus francisci. Classification (NCBI taxonomy): domain Eukaryota; kingdom Metazoa; phylum Chordata; class Chondrichthyes; order Heterodontiformes; family Heterodontidae; genus Heterodontus; species Heterodontus francisci. The sequence goes on from NW_027141326.1 coordinate 971,051, forward strand.
ATCCCCTATCTGTCAAACTCATCCCCCACCCTGTCTAATGTCTGAGGCAGAACCAGACTGTTTACAACCTCTGTGTTCGATATAAACCTGAGCTGAGTATATTTCCATATTGTCTCCATCATCAACCTTGCCTACTACCACCTCTGCAATATCACCCATATTCACCACTGCCTCAGCCTATCTGCTGCATAAACCCTCATCTGTACCTTTGTTAAATCTACACTTGACTATTCCAAATCTATCCTGGTCACCTCCCAGTTATAAAATTCCATAAACCACAGACCATCCAGAGCTCTGCTGCCTGTTTCCGGACTGACACCAAATCCCGATCACCCATCACCCCTGTGCTCACTGATCGACATTGACTCCCGGTCTGACAGCATCTTAATTTTAATATTCTCATTCTTGTGTTTGAATCTATTCATGGCCTCGCCCCTCCCATTAGGCCCATTCCCCTTCTATTTCACATATTCTTGAAAATCTTATCCCTTCAACCTAATATCCAATTTCCTTTTTAAAGTGAGTTGCTTTAAATCCCTATCTTCCACGACTGTGATTTTCAATCTGTGGCACCACTGGTGCCAACGCTACGCTAACCCTGCTTCATAAAATGACGTCAACAGCACAGCCGGCTACTTCTATCATGGTGAACACAATGCCCCATGCTGGACAGGGCTCTACTGTGGTCAGCACAGTGCCCCATGCTGGACAGGGCTCTACTGTGGTCAGCACAGTGCCCCATGCTGGGCAGGGCTCTAGTGTGGTCAGCACAGTGCCCCATGCTGGACAGGGCTCTGGTGTGGTCAGCACAGTGCCCCATGCTGGACAGTGCTCTAGTGTGGTCAGCACAGTGCCCCATGCTGGACAGGGCTCTCGTGTGGTCAGCACAGTGTCCCATGCTGGACAGGGCTTCAGTGTGGTCAGCACAGTGTCCCAGGCTGGACAGGGCTCTAGTGTGGTCAGCACAGTGCCCCATGCTTGGCAGGGCTCTATTGTGGTCAGCACAGTGAGCCATGCTGGACAGCGCTCTAGTGTGGTCAGCACAGTGCCCCATGCTGGGCAGGGCACCAGTGTGGTCAGCACAGTGCCCCATGCTGGACAGGGCTCTGGTGTGGACAGCACAGTGTCCCATGCTGGACAGAGCTCTAGTGTGGTCAGCACAGTGCCCCATGCTGGGCAGGGCTCTAGTGTGGTCAGCACAGTGTCCCATGCTGGACAGGGCTCTAGTGTCGTCAGCACAGTGCCCCATGCTGCGCAGGGCTCTAGTGTGGTCAGTAAAGTGTCCCATGCTGGACAGGGCTGTAGTGTGGTCAGCACACTGCCCCGTGCTGGACAGGGCTCTAGTGTGGTCAGCACAGTGCCCCAGGCTGGACAGGGGTCTAGTGTGGTCAGCACAGTGCCCCATGCTGGACAGGGCTCTAGTGTGGTCAGCACAGTGCCTCATGCAGGACACTGCTCCAGTGTGGTCAGCACACTGTCCCATGCTGGACAGGGCTTTAGTGTGGTCAGCACAGTGCCCCATGCAGGACACTGCTCTAGTGTGGTCAGCACAATGCCCCATGCTGGACACGGCTCTAGTGTGGTCAGCACAGTGCCCCATGCTGGGCAGGGCTCTAGTGTGATCAGCACAGTGCCCCATGCTGGACAGGGCTCTAGTGTGGTCAGCACAGTGCCCCATGTTTGACAGGGCTCTAGTGTGGTCAGCACAGTGTCCCATGCTGGACAGGGCTCTAGTGTGGTCAGCACAGTGTCCCATGCTGGACAGGGCTCTAGTGTGGTCAGCACAGTGCCCCATGCTGGACAGGGCTCTAGTGTGGTCAGCACAGTGCCTCATGCAGGACACTGCTCTAGTGTGGTCAGCAGACTGTCCCCTGTTGGACAGGGCTCTAGTGTGGTCAGCACAGTGCCCCATGCAGGACACTGCTCTAGTGTGGTCAGCACAGTGCCCCATGCTGGTCACGGCGCTAGTATGGTCAGCACAGTGTCCCATGCTGGACAGGGCTCTAGTGTGGTCAGCACAGTGCCCCATGCTGGACAGGGATCTAGTGTGGTCAGCACAGTGCCCCATGCTGGACAGGGCTCTAGTGTGGTCAGCACAGTGCCCCATGCAGGACAGGGCTCTCGTGTGGTCAGCACAGTGTCCCATGCTGGACAGGGCTTCAGTGTGGTCAGCACAGTGTCCCAGGCTGGACAGGGCTCTAGTGTGGTCAGCACAGTGCCCCATGCTTGGCAGGGCTCTATTGTGGTCAGCACAGTGAGCCATGCTGGACAGCGCTCTGGTGTGGTCAGCACTGTGCCCCATGCGGGGCAAGGGTCTCGTCCTGTTATAACATGCATGTGATGCTCATATGTGGAGTGTTTTGAATGTTACGTCAGTCAGCGATTCTGACAGCTTTGATGTACGTCTTTGAAACTTGATCTGTGCATGTCCACTGACCGCCCGTTTTAGCCACTGTCGGATGAACATACATTCAGCAGCACGAGGAACTCCCTCCAATGTTATTTAAAAGGACCAGGCATCCAACTTACAGGTGAGGGACTTTAGACTTACTTCTGCTATTGAAAAGTTAGTGACGTGCTGTGGATGGTTTTCTGCAGGTTGTGTTGTGAGCAACTACAGACATTCAGGGAGGACAGAGGATTTGGTGACCTAACACTGGACGAGTTATGGGGACTGTAGTTAAAGTGTTTCTGGGTCTGTAACATGATCAATAAATGGAGCAGAGTCTGCTGAGAGGTGAAGCTCTGTGAAGAGGAAGGAGGAGGGGGCTCTGACCTACCCACTCCGGGTTTTCCAAGAGCACCATTCCGACATACACCTAACCCCGGAGCAATGTGTGAGGTGACTTTGATTCAATAAGGATGTGGTCACAGAGCAGTGTCACCTCTTGTAAAACGTCCTGGAGCCTCACACCACCGTGAGGACGGAACTGTCAGTGGCTGTTAAGGTCACAGTTTCATTGAACCTCTATGTATCTGGATCTTTCCAGGCAATAGCAGTCGTCACAGTGGCGCAGTGGTAAGCACCGCAACCAAACCACTCCCGCAACCCGGGTTCAATTCTGGGTACTGCCTGTGCGGAGTTTGCATGTTCTCCCTGTTTTTGCGTGGGTTTCCTCCCACATGCCAAAGACTTGCAGGTTGATAGGTAAATTGGCCGTTCACAATTTCCCCTAGTGCAGGTAGGTGGGAAATATAGGGACAGGTGGGGATGTGGTAGGAATATGAGATTAGTGTAGCATTCGTATAAATGGGTGGTTGATGGTCGGCACAGACTCGGTGGGCAGAAGGGCCTGTTTCAGTGCTGTATCTCTAAACTAAACTAAACTGACATAGAGTGGTAGAAATTGATGGAGTCATGGAGTCACGTACGACACAGAAGGTGGCCATTCTGCCCCTCCGTGTTCAGTCAATCCCAATAACCCGTTCATTCCCCAGATCCCTGCAAGTTCATTTCCTTCAGGTGCCCATCCAGTTTCCTTTTGAAATCATTGATTGTCTTGCCTTCCACCACCCTCATGGGCAGTGAGTTCCAGCTCGTTACCACCCACTGTGTAAAAAAGCTCTTCCTTATTTTCCCCCTGCATCTATTACCCAAAACCTTCCATTTGTGTCCCCGAGTCCGTCTTTCATCAGTTAATGGGAACAGTTTTTCCTTGTCTATCTTATCAAAGCCATCATAATCTTGTATAACTCTATCAAATCTCTCTCAATCCCCTTTACTTCAAGGGAGAACAACTCCATCTTCTCAAAACTATCCTTGTAACTAACCATCCGCCGCTCCCCCCTCCCATCCCTGGAACTATTCTGGTAAATCTCCTCTGCACCCTCTCAAGGACCTTCGCATCCTTCCTGAAGTGTGGTGACCAGAACTGGACACAATTCTCTAGTTGGGGCCTAACCAAAGCTTTACAAATTTTCAGCATAACTTCCCTGATTTTGTATCTTTGCCTCTAATCATGAAGCCCAATATCTGATAAGCTTTGATTAACACTCTCCCAATATGTCCTTCCACCTTCAAAGATCAATGCATATGGAGCCCCAGGTCCCTCTGTTCCTGCACAATCTTTAGACCTATGCCATTAAGTCTATATTGCTTTCCTATTCTTTCTGCCAAAATGCATCACCTCACACTTTCAGCACAGTGCCCCAGGCTGGACAGGGCTCTAGTGTGGTTAGCACAGTGCCCCATGCTGGACAGGGCTCTAGTGTGGTCAGCACAGTGTCCCATGCTGGGCAGGGCTCTAGTGTGGTCAGCACAGTGCCTCATGCAGGACACTCCTCTAGTGTGGTCAGCACACTGTCCCATGCTGGACAGGGCTCTAGTGTGGTCAGCACACTGCCCCATGCAGGACACTGCTCTAGTGTGGTCAGCACAATGCCCCATGCTGGACACGGCTCTAGTGTGGTCAGCACAGTGTCCCATGCTGGACAGGGCTCTAGTGTGGTCAGCACAGTGCCCCATGCTGGACAGGGCTCTAGTGTGGTCAGCACAGTGCCCCATGCTGGACAGGGCTCTAGTGTGGTCAGCACAGTGCCCCATGCTGGACAAGGCTCTAGTGTGGTCAGCACAGTGTCCCATGCTGGACAGGGCTCTAGTGTGGTTAGCACAGTGTCCCATGCTGGACAGGGCTCTAGTGTGGTCAGCACAGTGCCCCATGCTGGACAGGGCTCTAGTGTGGTCAGCACAGTGCCTCATGCAGGACACTGCTCTAGTGTGGTCAGCAGACTGTCCCATGCTGGACAGAGCTCTAGTGTGGTCAGCACAGTGCCCCATGCAGGACACTGCTCTAGTGTGGTCAGCACAGTGCCCCATGCTGGTCACGGCTCTAGTATGGTCAGCACAGTGTCCCATGCTGGACAGGGCTCTAGTGTGGTCAGCACAGTGCCCCATGCTGGACAGGGCTCTCGTGTGGTCAGCACAGTGTCCCATGCTGGAGAGGGCTTCAGTGTGGTCAGCACAGTTTCCCAGGCTGGACAGGGCTCTAGTGTGGTCAGCACAGTGCCCCATGCTTGGCAGGGCTCTATTGTGGTCAGCACATTGAGCCATGCTGGACAGGGCTCTCGTGTGGTCAGCACAGTGCCCCATGCTGGACAGGGCTCTAGTGTGGTCAGCACAGTGCCCCATGCTGGACAGGGCTCTAGTGTGGTCAGCACAGTGTCCCATGCTGGACAGGGCTCTAGTGTGGTCAGCACAGTGTCCCATGCTGGACAGGGCTCATGTGCGGTCAGCACAGTGCCCCATGCTGGACAGGGCTCTAGTGTGGTCAGCACAGTGCCTCATGCAGGACACTGCTCTAGTGTGGTCAGCACAGTGCCCCATGCTGGACAGGGCTCTAGTGTGGTCAGCACAGTGCCCCATGCTGGTCACGGCTCTAGTATGGTCAGCCCAGTGCCCCATGCTGGACAGGGCTTTCGTGTGGTCAGCACAGTGCCCCATGCTGGACAGGGATCTATTGTGGTCAGCACAGTGCCCCATGCTGGACAGGGCTCTAGTGTGGTCAGCACAGTGCCCCATGCTGGACAGGGCTCTAGTGTGGTCAGCACAGTGTCCCATGCTGGACAGGGCTTCAGTGTGGTCAGCACAGTGTCCCAGGCTGGACAGGGCTCTCGTGTGGCCAGCACAGTGTCCCATGCTGGACAGGGCTTCAGTGTGGTCAGCACAGTGTCCCAGGCTGGACAGGGCTCTAGTGTGTTCAGCACAGTGCCCCATGCTGGACAGGGCTCTAGTGTGGTCAGCACAGTGCCCCATGCTGGACAGGGCTCTCGTGTGGTCAGCACAGTGTCCCATGCTGGACAGGGCTTCAGTGTGGTCAGCACAGTGTCCCAGGCTGGACAGGGCTCTAGTGTGGTCAGCACAGTGCCCCATGCTTGGCAGGGATCTATTGTGGTCAGCAGAGTGAGCCATGCTGGACAGCGCTCTGGTGTGGTCAGCACAGTGCCCCATGCGGTGCAAGGGTCTCGTCCTGTTATAACATGCATGTGATGCTCATATGTGGAGTGTTTTGAATGTTACGTCAGTCAGCGATTCTGACAGCTTAGATGTACGTCTTTGAAACTTGATCTGTGCATGTCCACTGACCGCCCGTTTTAGCCACTGTCGGATGAACATACATTCAGCAGCACGAGGAACTCCCTCCAATGTTATTTAAAAGGACCAGGCATCCAACTTACAGGTGAGGGCCTTTAGACTTACTTCTGCTATTGAAAAGTTAGTGACGTGCTGTGGATGGTTTTCTGCAGGTTGTGTTGTGAGCAACTACAGACATTCAGGGAGGACAGAGGATTTGGTGACCTAACACTGGACGAGTTATGGGGACTGTAGTTAAAGTGTTTCTGGGTCTGTAACATGATCAATAAATGGAGCAGAGTCTGCTGAGAGGTGAAGCTCTGTGAAGAGGAAGGAGGAGGGGGCTCTGACCTACCCACTCCGGGTTTTCCAAGAGCACCATTCCGACATACACCTAACCCCGGAGCAATGTGTGAGGTGACTTTGATTCAATAAGGATGTGGTCACAGAGCAGTGTCACCTCCTGTAGAACGTCCTGGAGCCTCACACCACGGTGAGGACGGAACTGTCAGTGGCTGTTAAGGTCACAGTTTCATTGAACCTCTATGTATCTGGATCTTTCAAGGCAATAGCAGTCGTCACAGTGGCGCAGTGGTAAGCCCCGCAACCCGGGTTCAATTCTGGGTACTGCCTGTGCGGAGTTTGCATGTTCTCCCTGTTTTTGCGTGGGTTTCCTCCCACATGCCAAAGACTTGCAGGTTGATAGGTAAATTGGCCGTTCACAATTTCCATTAGTGTAGGTAGGTGGGAAATATAGGGACAGGTGGGGATGTGGTAGGAATATGAGATTAGTGTAGCATTAGTATAAATGGGTGGTTGATGGTCGGCACAGACTCGGTGGGCCGAAGGGCCTGTTTCAGTGCTGTATCTCTAAACTAAACTAAACTGACATAGAGTGGTAGAAATTGATGGAGTCATGGAGTCACGTACGACACAGAAGGTGGCCATTCTGCCCCTCCGTGTTCAGTCAATCCCAATAACCCGTTCATTCCCCAGATCCCTGCAAGTTTATTTCCTTCAGGTGCCCATCCAGTTTCCTTTTGAAATCATTGATTGTCTTGCCTTCCACCACCCTCATGGGCAGTGAGTTCCAGCTCGTTACCACCCACTGTGTAAAAAAGCTCTTCCTTATTTTCCCCCTGCATCTATTACCCAAAACCTTCCATTTGTGTCCCCGAGTCCGTCTTTCATCAGTTAATGGGAACAGTTTTTCCTTGTCTATCTTATCTAAGCCATCATATTTCTTGTACAACTCTATCAAATCTCTCTCAATCCCCTTTACTTCAAGGGAGAACAACTCCATCTTCTCAAAACTATCCTTGTAACTAACCATCCGCCGCTCCCCCCTGCCATCCCTGGAACTATTCTGGTAAATCTCCTCTGCACCCTCTCAAGGATCGTCACATCCTTCCTGAAGTGTGGTGACCAGAACTGGACACAGTTCTCTAGTTGGGGCCTAACCAAAGCTTTACAAATTTTCAGCATAACTTCCCTGATTTTGTATCTTTGCCTCTAATCATGAAGCCCACTATCTGATAAGCTTTGATTAACACTCTCCCAATATGTCCTTCCACCTTCAAAGATCAATGCATATGGAGCCCCAGGTCCCTCTGTTCCTGCACAATCTTTAGACCTATGCCATTAAGTCTATATTGCTTTCCTATTCTTTCTGCCAAAATGCATCACCTCACACTCCTCTGTATTAAATTTCACCTGACACTTCTCTGCGCATTCTGCTAGCCTATCTATATCCTGTTGTAGGCAATTTGCATCATCCTCACTGTTTACCACACCTCCAAGTATGGTATCATCGGAAAATTTTGTAATTCTAATCTGAATTCCAAGATCCATCTCATTTATATATAGCAAAAAAAATGAGTTGGTCCCAGCACTGACCCTTGGAAAACATCACTGTCTACCGTCCTCCAGTGTGAAAAATAACCGTTCACCAGCACTCTGCCCGAACTATCTCTTCTTTGAAGGTAGCCCATTGTTCAGCTCCTGTTTTCCTGCCAAACGTTGACTCTAATTTATTCGCCCCAGCTAAATTTTTACACCGGATGACTTATTGAAGTTGACTTTCTCATAGTTAATTATTCTTACACCGGATTGCTCTTTGTCCTTTCCCATAGTCAACAAAAACCTTATGATACAATGATCACTGTCCCCTAAATGTTCTCCTACTGATACTTAATCCACTTGGGTCCAGCTCATTCTCGAGAACCAGGTCTAGCAGTGCCTTCTTTCTCGTTGGACTAGCAACATATTGTTGTAGAAATGTTTCCTGCACACACAGTAGTAACTCCTGCCTCCCTCTGCCCTTTACATTACTACTATCCCAGTTCTTATTAGGATAATGAATGTTCCCCCATTGTAACTACTCTATAATTCTTGCATCTTTCAGTAATTTTCTTGCAGATTTGTTCCTCCACATCCTTCCCATTAGCTGATGGCCTATAGACAACACCAAGCAATGTAAATGCACCTTTTTTGTTCTTTAGCTCTATCCAAATAGATTATGTCCTTCACCCACCCACCCCCCCCCCCCCCCCCCCCCGCCCACCACCACTCCCACCTCCCATCTCCCCACACACGTCCCCGGGACTTTCACTCTCTCCAGCACTATAATGTTCTCCTTAATCAATACCACCACCCTTAATCCTTTTCTCCCTTTACTATTTTTTCTGAACACCTTGTATCCAGGAATATTTAACACCCAGTTCTGCCCTTCTTTGAGCCAGATCTCTGTTATAGCCACAACATCATATTTCCATATGGCAATCTGCACCTGTACCTCACCAGTCTTATTAACCACACTCCGTATTCACATACATGCACATCAACTCTGATGTAAACTTTATTACTTCCTCCCTTACTCAGACCTCAACTAATAACTTTCTAAACCCTACTATAGTGTTATCCATCTCTCCCAGTATTCTGTGCACTTTAGAATTCCTCTCTGATGTTTACTCCTGGTTCCCACACACCTGTCAATTTAGTGTAAACCCTCTCCAGTAGCACTAACAAATCACCCTGCAAGGAAATTAGTCCAACTTTGTTCAGGTGCAACCGTCCGGCCGGTACAGATCCCACATTCTCCAGAACTTGTCCCAGTGTCCAGAAATATAAACCTCACTGCTTCTGCAGCATCCTTCCAGCCACACATACATCTGTGCAATCCTCCTATTTCTGTACTCACTCGCACGGGGTACTGGGAGTAATCCGGAGATTACTGCTTTGAGATGGCTAACTTCTTTCCCAGCGCCCGGAATTCTGACTGCAGGACCACCTTCCACTGTCTGCCCAGCTCATTCGTACCGATGTGGACCACGACTACTGGCTGTTCACACCCCACATTTAGGATGCTCTGCAGCCACTCAGTGATATCCTTGACCCTGACACCAGGGAGAAAACACACCATCCTGGATACATGTCTGCGGCCTCAGAAACGCTCGTCTGTTCCCGTGACTATCGAATATCCTGTCACTGTCAACATTCTAGTCTTCCCTGTACCCCCTCCCACCCCCAGTACAGGTGAGACAGCCAGGGTACCATGGCCTTGTCTCTGGCTGCAGTCCCCAGATGAAACATCACATTCCTCAGTATTGAATACTGGTTGGAGAGTGATATGCACTCTGGGGTCACCTGTGCTACCTGCCTGATTCTTCCTGACGTCTGGTGATCACCCATTCCCTCTCTCTCTCTCTGCATACCCATAAGCTGTGGGGTGACCACATCTATTAACGTGCTCTCCACAAATCACTCAACCTCACATATACACTGCAGTGACATCCATGGTCCCACCATCTGCAGCTTGTACATCATCCCAGACAGCAGGATGAGGGGGAGGTGGGAGTTAAGAAGGGGCATAAGGCAGGAACATAATGTCATCCTGAATACTCCCGGTGATGCCGGATGCCATGGGCTCTGTCACAGCCGTTCCCATGAGGTGGGGAACCATTTCCTCCCTCAGGCTCAGGGGATGAAGCTATGCCTGGTCCCCGCCGGTTCACTGCTGCTCCCTGTGATTATGGGTCACCTTGTCCTGCAAGAGAGAGGGCAGAATTTCAGTGATGGTGTTGCACTGTGTCTGGGTGATATGCCTGTCATAGCTGAATAGCTGGTGGTATGTGAAGGCTGTGAGAGGTGGATGTGAGGCTGGTATGAGTGGAAGGTATGTAAGGGTGATGTGGAGTATGTGAATGTTGAGTGTGAGTCCTGAGTGTTAGGGACTGCTGATGGGTGAGTGATGGGGGTGTGGTACATTGAGTCGTGTGAGAGGTTGGTGATGTTGGGGTAGGAGATGCCATGTGGTGATGAATTCACTGACATTGACCACCCGTGTGAGTTCATTTAACTTCTTCTGACACTGCTGCCAGGTCCTCGGGGCCAGACTTCTTGCATTGACCTCCCTGGCCACCTGCTCCCATTCCCTTCAAAGTGCGGTTCTTGAGAGTCTCCACCCCACCCCACAGAAACATGGCCTCTCTTCTCCTGTCACCCTCCATGACTAAGGCCTCCAGCACCACATCCGTGAACCGCAGAGCCCTGTGCTAGTATTCCATCTACCTTTTCTCCAATTGCAGCATTCACAGTCAGCAGCAGCAGCCTCCTGTGATTCAGTGCAGCTTCCTTTTAAGAGGGACAGACTGTCTTTAAAGGCTGAATCCTGGCTGAAACACGTGCTAGTCTCAGAAACTGTTAAGGCTCCTGTTAAGCGTACAGACAGACAGCAGCGTGGGTCACCCTGGGCGGCCCCTCGACTTAATGGAAATGAAATGTGGAGGCCGCAGAAATTTTGTGTCACCTGCCTCAACTGGCAGATCATGACCCTTCTGCCCAAAAAGCGATGCAAACCCTGTTTTCTCCCTCTTTCGATTTTCCTTTCCCTCTTTCCCCTTTCTCATTCTCTCTCCCTTCACTCTCTGTCTGCTGCTCATAGAATTAGAGACATATGCAGCACAGAAGGAGGCTATTCGGTCCTTTGTGTTGGTTCTGTTTCTTTGAAAGAGCTGTCTAATTATTACCACTCTCCTTCTTTATCCCAGACTCTTTTTTTCGCCTTTTCCTGTCTTTTTTATAAATTCCCTTTTGAAAGATATTATTGAATCTACTTCCACCATGTTTTCGGGCAGTGAATTGCAGATCCCAACAACTCGCTGTGAAGGAAAATTCTCCTCATTTCACCTCTGGTTCCTTGTCAATTACCTTCAATCTGTGTCTTCTTAATACTGAACTTTCTGACACTGGAAACAGTTTCACATTAATTACTCTCTCAAAACTCTTCATGATTTTGAATTCGATATTAAATCTCCTCTTACCCTTCACTGCTCTAAAGAGAAAAATCCCAGCTTTTCCAATCTCTCCATGTAACTGAATTCCCAGATCCCTGGTACCATATGTTTCAAATTCTGCTATTCCATGTGTCATGTACTGGGATATGCTGTAGTGTTTTATATAGATTTAGCATAACTTCCCAGTTTTGTTTTCTATCCCTCTATTTATAAAGCCCAGGATCTCATATGCTTCATTGCCTGCATTGTTAACTTGTCCTGTGATCGTCAACGATTTACACATAAACTGCCCAGGTCTCTCTCTTCTTTCACTCCCTTTACACTGTAACATGTAGCTTGTGTTGTCTCTCCACATACATCCTTCTAAAATGTATTACCTCACATCTCTGCTGTGACAATTCAAATTTCAGAAGATTGAAGACATTGTTTTCAGTCCCTGCTCCTAACTTCATTCCCTAGCTACCGACTCTATCCCTCTCCCTGGCAACCGTGTGAGACTAAACCAGACTGTTCACACCTTGGTATCTTATTTGACCCCGAGATGAACATCTGACCACATATGCACACCTTCACTAAAACCGCCTATCTGCACCTAGAAAAGCATAGAAATATCATAGAATGTTTACAACACAGAAAGAGGCCACTTGGCCCATTGTGTCTCTGCTGTCCAAAAAACGACCTCCACAGCCCAATCCCGCCTTCCAGCATTTGGTCTCTAGCTCTGCAGATTAAATCACTTGAGGTGTAACAGGCACATTTAAAATGAGATGAGGTTTTCAGCCCCTTCTACCATTTCAGAAAGTGAGTTCCAGACCCCTACCCCACCACACCTTGGGTTATTATTTTCCTAATTTCCCCTCTAATTTTTCTACCAATCTTTTAAGTCCATGCCCTGTTGTAACTGATCTCTCTGCTAAGGTGAATAGACCCTTCACCTCCACTATATCCACGGCCCTCAACCTTTTGTACGTTTCAATCAGATTTCCCCTCAGCCTTCTCTGTTCCAAGGAAAACAACCCCAGCCTATCCAATCTTTCTTCATAGTTGCATTTTCCCAGTCCCGGCAACATGTTTGTTAATCTCCTCTGTACCCTCTCTCGTGCAATTACATCCTTTATGTAATGAGGTGACCAGAACTACACTCAGTACTCAAGTTGTGGCCTAACCAATGATTTACGTAGTTCCAGCATAACTTCCCAGCTCTTATATTCTTTACCTCAGCAAATAAGGGAAAGCATTCCATATGCCTTCTTAATCACCTTATTGACCTGTCCTGCGACCTTCAGCTATCTGTGAGCATTCACTCAAAGGTCAGTCACTACCTCTACACTTCTCAGTATTCTCCACCCCTCAGGATTTGGTCGTCACTGTCTGGGCCTGCATTTATTGCCCATCCTCATTGCCCTTGAACTGAGTGGCTTGTGAAGCCATTTAAGAGTCCATCACATTGCTGTGGGTCTGGAGTCACATGTGGCCAGATCAGATAAGGACAGCAGATCTCCTTCCCTAAAGGACATTAGTAAACCAGATGGGCTTTTCAAACAATCGACAATGGTTTCATGGTCACCATTAGAGTAGCTGTTTAATTCCAGAACTATTAATTAATTCAAATTTCATTATGGTGGGATTCGAATCTACGTCCCCAGAGTGTTAACCTGGGTTTGCTGGATTTACAAGTGCAGTGACATTGCCACTACACCACTGTCTCCATTAAATGCTGCTGGAAACACCCCTCCAGTCGCTAAACCGCCTGTCAGCAATTACTCTTTCTTTCCTGCCACTGAGCTAATTTTGCATCCACCTTGCTGCATTTCCCTGTATCCCCTGGGATTTTATTTTTAACAAGTCTGCTATGTGGGCCCTTGCCAAAAACCTTGCTAAAATCCAAGTAGACCGCATCAACGACATTAAACTCATCTATCGTCCTTGTTACTTCATCAATAAATCATGCAAGTTATTCAGACACGATCTTGCCTTAACACATCTATGGTGATTATCCTTGATTAACCTGTGCCTTTCGAAGTGACAGTTTATCATGTCTCTCAGAATAGATTACAATAATTTTCCCACTCTGAGGTTAGACTGACTGGCCTGTAATTATTCGGTCTATCCTTCGCTCCCTTTTTATACAGTGGTTCAATGTTAGCAGTTCTCCAATCCTCCAGCACCACACCTGTATCCAGTGAGTATTGGAAAATCATGGATATACCTTTGGTTATTTCTTCTGTTGCTTCTTTTAACAACCTGGGGTACATTTCATCACGCCATGGTGATGTATCAACTTTCAATGAGGCTAATTCCATTAGTAATTCCTCTCTGCCTATGTTTATCACATCCAATAATTCACACTCCTCCTCCTTAACTACAATATCTGCACCGTTCCCCTCTTTTGTGAAGACAGTCACAAAGTATTCATTAAGAACCATATCAGTAACTACTGTCCCTACACATAGGTTACCTTTTCGGTCATTAATGGGCTCTACTCGCTCCTTAGTTGTCCTCTTAGCCTTAATGTATTGAAAGAAAAAACATACATGGGTTCACCTTGATTTAGTTTGCCAATATTTTTTTATGATTTCTCCTTGCTTTCGTAAATTCCTTTTTGATATTAGCTCTCCACTTTCTATACTCCTCTTGGTTTTCTGTTGCATTGAGTTCTCGGTGTGGGACATAAGCTTGCCTTTCCTGCTGTATCTTACCCTGTAAGCTCCTTGACATCCATGGGGCTGGGGAATGAGACTGACTTGATTTATCTACAAAGCGCTGGCAGGGACTCGATGAGTTGAAATTTCCCATTCAGCGCCAGAATTGACGATGCCACTATGACTCTATGACATGGGTATTCTATTACAACAACTTTCCTATACTGGGAAAGTTTATAATGGACTGGACAGCATCACCCTGTTGAACCCCGTGATGTAAGTGAAATGTTTGATGCCCCAGAACATGGTTAACAAATGTCCTTCACAAACAGAGTAAATCAGTTCAGCCCAAATCACAATTCTGGATCATTCACAATGGGGAGTAGTTTCACCTAGTTTTCTCAACATAGGACAGCAGCCAGGCTTTTCACTGTGTCCCCCACCTCCATGTGGAAAGTCTTGTCAGGGTTAGGTGAGAGAAGACACGTTGCCTGGGCGACAGCTTTCCTAAATTGTGTTACTGCTACTTACTGCCACTCTTCTGTCCAACCCGGTTAAACCTGGTCATTATCACCATTAGGTTGTTCATAAAGAGGAGTCGCAGTCTCTGCAAATCGAGGGATGAGGGTCCGCTGATACCCTACCAGGCTGCGGATAGGACACAGGGCAGTCTTTGAGGTGGACAGGGATAGACACTGGATGAGGGTCCACTGATACCCCACAAGCCTGAGGATGGGACACAGGGCAGTCTTTGTGGTGGACAGGGATAGACACTGGATGAGGGTCCACTGATACCCCACCAGCCTGAGGATAGGACACCGGGCAGTCTTTGAGGTGGACAGGAGTAGACACTGGATGATGGTCCACTGATACCCCACCAGCCTGAGGATAGGACACCGGGCAGTCTTTGAGGTGGACAGGAGTAGACACTGGATGAGGGTCCACTGATACCCCACCAGCCTGAGGATAGGACACCGGGCAGTCTTTGTGGTGGACAGGGATAGACACTGGATGGTCTCGACCTGATGTTGGTCTGGGCTGATGCTGGATGATCCAATCTGGACACCTGCAACGGTGACACGATTTTGCACCAGCTGGGCCTTACGTGGATGGTCTTTAAGTCCAGCTCCCAAAGTAACTGCAGTAGTTCCTGTAAAAGGGTTAAATGTGTGGACACGGTCTGTGGTGATGTGGAGATCATCGACATGTTAAGGCGAGCAGGAAGACTGTGAAAATCTCAGATGGGCCCGGCCATACATTTGTGGAGAATAGTGGGGTTATTTTGGAACCCCTTGTGACAGACATGTCCAGGGGTATCTCTGGTCCTCAGAAGTGAATGTGAATTTAAATTGTTTCTCTAGTTTTACTGGGATACTCCAATAACTATTAGAGATATCCAGGGTGGTGAAGTCAGCCCTGTTGCTGGGAATCCGGGAGAGTAGGGTGGGTGTCTCTCAGACAACCGGGTTCACACAGGGGCGACTGAGTTAAGTTTGTGGTGGTCAATAGACAGTCACCAGCTGCCATCCGGTTTTCTAACCGGCCAAATCGGGCAGTTAGTAATGATTGTGTCTTTGTGAACTACACCCTGGTATAACAATGACCTGATAGTGTCTGGAATGTATGATATAATCTCAGCTCGGTATGAATACTGCTTCATGGAGCATGCAATGGTCAGTTAATTTCTTCAGGTCTGCTCATGTTTCCACAGTCATCTTTATGAGTTGCGATTACACTCAGCACCGACTCGAGAATCGCCTTTACCTCAGGGTCATCAGAGGTGTCTGGTTCACACTCCTCTGATATTTTAATCAGGAATATTGAAGGTGAACTGGACACCAGAGTAGGGGTATGGTTTAATGTTCTAAAATATACAAATATAGGGATAATCAATTACTGCTGATAACCTTTGAGCACATTACTGCCCAGTAGTCACTGTCCATTATGCAGGATCATAGAAAAGGGAGGCAGGACTTTGACATGAACTCTTTTCGCTCTCCTACACCACTGTAAGATCTGATCGAGGTTCACAGTTTACCCAAAAGGAGGTCGAAGGGTCACAAGCAATTTATTGCAAGGAAACTATTGGAAAAACAAATTGGAGGGGCAGGAATAATGTCCACTTGGAGTGGCAGGGATTAATTAGAGATAGTCAGCAGGTCTCTGCCAGGGGGTAATCCTGTCTAACTAACTTGATTATTTTTTTTCGAGGCAATGACTTGATGTGCAGATGAGGGTAAAGCAGTTGATGTAGTCGAAATGGACTTTTGTAAGGATTTTGATAGGATCCTGCATGTGAGATTGGTTAAGAAGGAAAGAGCCCATGGGATCCAGGGCAATTTGGCAAATTGCATCCAAAATTGGCTTAGTGGCAAAAGGCAGACCATGCTGGTCGAGGGTTGTTTTTGTGAGTGGAAGCCTGTGACCACTGGTGTACCACCGGGATCGGTGCTGGGACCCTTACTGTTTGTAGTGTGCATTAATTATTTGGACGTGGATATAGGAGGTATGATCAGTAAGTTCGCAGATGACGCTACAATTGGTTGTGTTGTAAATCCTGAGGAGGAAAGCCTTAGATTACAGAATGATATAGCTGGGCTTGTAAAATGGGTGGCGCATTGGCAAATGGAATTTAATCCTGAGAAGTGTGAGGTGATCTCTTGTGGGAGGACTAACAAGGCAAGGAAATATACAATGGCTGGTAGGACCCTAGGAAGTACAGAGGGTCAGAGGGACCTTAGAGTACTTGTCCCGAAATAACGGAAGGCAGCAGCACAGGTAGATAAGGTGGTTAGGAAGGCATATGGAATACTTGCCTGTACTAGCTGAGGCATGGAATATAAGACCAGGGAGGTTATGATGAAGCTGTATAAAACGCTATTTAGGCCACAGCTGGAGGACTGTGTCCAGTTCTGGTTGCCACACTATAGGAAGGATGTGATTGCATTGAGAGGGTGCAGAATAGATTCACCAGGATGTTGCCTGGGCTGGAGCATTTCAGCTATGAAGAGAGACTGAAAAGGCGAGGGTTATTTACCTTAGAGCAGAGAAGGCTGAGGGTGTTGTGATTGAGATATACAAAATTCTG
This sequence comes from Heterodontus francisci, assembly GCF_036365525.1. Classification (NCBI taxonomy): domain Eukaryota; kingdom Metazoa; phylum Chordata; class Chondrichthyes; order Heterodontiformes; family Heterodontidae; genus Heterodontus; species Heterodontus francisci. The sequence continues at coordinate 988,145 of NW_027141326.1, forward strand.
AGGGGCATCGATAGGTTAGATAGGAAGAAACCTTCTTTTTCCTCTTAGCTGAGGGGTCAATAACCAGGCGATATTGATTTAAGGTAAGGGGAAGGAGGTTTAGAGGGGATTTGAGGAAAATAATTTTCACCCGGAGGGTGGTTCGCTTCTGGAACCCACTGCCTGAAGAGGTAGTGGAGGCAGGAAACCTTACTACATTTAAGAAGTATCTAGATGAGCACTTGAAACGCCATAGCATACAAGGCTACAGGCCAAGTGCTGGAACTGGGATTAGAATAGTTAGGTGTTTGATGGCCAGAACAGGCATAGTAGGCCGAAGGGCCTGTTTCGCTGCTGTATTTCTCTACATCTGTATGACTCTATTGAGGAGTAACAGTTCAAATACAGCACAGCATCAGAATAAACATAGTAGACATACGACCTCTGGCAGGTGAGAAAGGCTTTCTGGCAATGGATCAGATGTTGTAAGCTATTATTAAAGACGTTATAGCAGGGCACGTGGAAAAATTCAAGGTGATCAGGCAGAGTCAACATGGCTTTGTGAAAGGGAAATCATGTTTAACCAATGTATTGGAGTTCTTTGAAGAAGTAACATGCAGAGTGGATAAAGGGGAACTGATGGATGCACTGAACATAGATTACCAGAAGGCATTTGATAAGGTACCACATCAAACGTCATTGTGGAAAATAAAAACTCATGGTATAGGGGGGTAACATATTGGCATGGATAGAAGATTGGCTAGCTAACAGGAAACAGAGAGTAGGCATATCTGATTGGCAAGATGCTACGAGTGGTGTGCCACAGGGATTATTGCTGGGGCCTGAACTTTTTACAATTTATATAAATGACTTGGATGAATGGACCGAAGGTATGGTTGTAAAATTTGCCAATGACTCAAAGATAGGTAAGATGGTAAGTTCTGAAGAGGACATAGGGCGGCTACAAAGGGATATAGATAGGTTAAGTGTGTGAGCAAAGATATAACAAATGGAGTATAATGTGAGAAGAGGTGAAATTGTCCATTTTGGCTGGAAGACTTGTCTGTTAACTCGAGACTTGACTATTCTAATACACTCCTGGCTGCTCTCCCACATTCTACTCTCTGTAACCTTGTGGTCATCCAAAACTCTGGTGCCATCTTCTAATTTACACCAAATTCAATTCACCCAACATCCCTGTGCTCAGTGACCTACATTGGCTCTTGGTCCAGTAACACATCAATTTTAATATTCTTACTCATGCGATCAAATCCCTCCATGTCCTCACCCCTCTGATTATCCCAATCCCTGACCATTTCCAATATTCGTGAATCTTGTTCATCTTAAAGTCTTTTTCGAATTCCCTTTTTAAAGTGAGTTTCTTTCCCTCTGTCTCTCTCCCAAACCACACATTTAATCTCTCCAGCTCCACAGGGGCTGTGAAAGTTTGGATCCATAAAAAGGTGTGAGCTGCACGGCCGGTCACATCCAACACATTGTACAGGACAGCGAGGCTGGCCAAGGTGCAAGAGTGGGTGTAACATGTGTGTGTCTGTCGCGTGAGGAGGGAATTGAATGTGAGGTCAATCAGCCATTCAGGCAGCTTTGATGTACGCCTTTGAAAGTTGGTCCACCGACCACCTGTTAGTCACTCTCAGCTGAACACACATTCAGCAGCAAGAGGAACCCACTCTAGTGTTATTTAAAAGGACCAGGCATCCGAATTACAGGCGAGGGGCTTTTGACTTACTTCTGCTATTGTAAAGTTAGTGGAGGTGCTGTGGATGGTTTTCTGGAGGTTTTGTTGTGAGCTACTGCAGACATTCTGGGAGGACAGATGATGTGGTGACCCAACACTGGACGAGGTATGTGGACTGTAGTTACAGTGTCTCTGTGTCTGTAACATGACTAACAAATGGAGCAGAGGCTGCAGAGAGGGGAAGCTCTGTAAAGAGGGAGGAGGGGGGGGGGGGGCTCTGCCCTACCCTCCCCGGGTTTTCCAAGAGCACTTTTCCCACCTACACCTAACCCAGGCGCAGTGTGTGGGAGACTCTGATTCAATATGGAGATGGTCACAGAGCTGTGTCACTTCCTGCAACACGACCTGGAGGCTCACACCAGGGTGAGGACGGAGCTGTCAGTGGCTGTTAAGGTCACAGTTTTATTTAACGTCTATGTATCTGGATCTTTCCAGGCAGGAGTAGGAGATATATCCAACATAGAGTCAGAGAGAGGAATGGAGTCATTTACAACACAGAAGGAGGCCATTCACCTCCTCCATGCCAGCTCACTGTGGAACAATCCAGTCATTCCCACTCTCCTGCTCAATCCCTGTATCCTTGCAAGTTCATTTCCTTCAGGTGCCCATCCAGTTTCCTTTTGAAATCATTGATTGTCTCGGCTTCCACCAGCCTCATGGGCAGTGAGTTCGAGCTCATTACCATCCACTGTGTAAAAAAGTTCTTCCTCATATTCCCCCGTATCTCTTGCCCAAAACCTTCCATCTGTGTCCCCTAGTCTATGCTTCATCAGTTAATGGGAACAGTTTTACCTTGTCTATCTTATCTAAACCTGTCAAAATCATGAGGGGTCTGGACAGATTAGGTGGGGAGAAACTGTTCCCATTTGTCAAAGGATCAAAAATGGATGGGCACAGATTTAATGTACTTGTTTAAAGAAAACAATGCGAGCATGATGAAAACATTTTTGCACAGTGAGTGGTTCGATTCTGGATTGCACTGTCTGAGAGTGCGATGGAGGCAGGTTCACTTCAGGCATTGGAAAGGGAATTATTTCGTGACCTGAAAAGGAATAATGTACAGGGTTATGGGAAATAGACACGAAGTGAATTGCTCACTCAGTGAGCCGGTGCTGATATGATGGGCCGAATGGCCTCCTTCTGTGCTGCAATTAATCTGTGATTTTCTGTGATTCTGTCACAATCTTGCACACTTCTAGTAAATATTCCCGCAATCTTCTTTACCCCAGGGAGAACAATCCCAGTTTTTTCCAGACTAACCTTGTTGCTAAAATCCCCCAACCCTGGAACCATTCTGGTAAATATCCACTGCACCCTCTCAATGGCCCTCACATCCTTCCTAAAGTGTGGTGAACAGAACTGTTCACAATACCCCACTTGGGGCCTAACCAGAGCTATATACATTTTAAGCATAATTTCCCTGCTTTTGTTCTCTATTCCTCTATTTATGAATCCCGAGGTCTCATATGCTTTGTCATCACTCTCTCAATATGTCCTGCCACCTTCAAAGATTTATACACATCCACACACAGGTCCGTCTGTTCCTGCACATACTGAAGAACTGTACCATTCTGTCTGCATCGCCTGACACTATCCCTTCTGCCAAAATTCATCACCTCACACTCCTGTGTATTAAATTCGATCTGCCACTTCTCTGCCCATTCTGCCTTTCTATCCGTGTCCTGTTGCAGACAGTTTGTATCATCCTCACTGTTTGCCTGTCCTCCAAATTTGGTGTCATCGGCAAATTGTGAGACTCCACTCTGATTTCCAAGATCGAAGTCATTTATGTATAGCAAAAAAAAGCAGAGGTCCTAGCACAGATCCTCGGGGAACACCCATTATCTACCATTCTCCAGTCTGAAAAACAAACATTTCAAACAATTCTCTGTTTTCTGTCCTGAAGCCAATTTTTGATTCAATTGGACACCGACCCTTCAATTTCATGAAGCTCAGTTTTGTTCACCAGCCTTTTATGTGGCACCTTATCAAACGCTTTTTAAAAAACCTTTATAAACAGCATCCACCACATTCCCTTCATCATTGTTATCTGATACATCATCAAACAATTATATTAGATTAGTAAAGCATGATCTTCCTATTAAAAAAATCCATGCTGACAATCCTTAATTAACTCAAACCTCTATAAGTGTGTGTTGATAGTGTCTTCCCTTGATTATTGTTTCTAAAACCTTACTCACCACTGATGTTAAACTAACTGATCAGTAGTTACGAGGCCTGTGTGTTGTCCATTGATAATTCAGTGAGGTGAGGGTGACCATCTATCTCATCATTTTCTCCCTCATCAGGGAGAAGCTGGATGAGAGATCCAGTGGCTTTGTCAGGATAGCGGGATTCCTGATGGTGTAGGTGGCTCTGCCGGGCCCCCATATCAACAGGGAGAGGTACAGGGACTGAAAGAACTCTCACTCCATTAATGTACAGTTGGTGTGTGAGCATGTCCACTAACCTCGCAGCAGCCACCATAACTCCATTCTGAAGCAGTCAGCTGGTCCTAACACTTCGGGGCTCCATGCAGAACCAGAATGTGGTTCATCGGAGACAAATAAACCCCCCTCTAGACACGGCTCATGTTTCTACATCCTCAAACCACCCCCACCGCCAACCAACCTCACACAATTAACATGTGTATAATGTGAGCAATGGAGTCTCCAGGAACATGGTGGAACAGACCATCGGTGTGATGAAGCAATGTTTCTGATATCTGAACCGCTCGGGGCGAGCCCTCCAGTACACACTGGAGCAGGTGTCAAAGTTCATGGTGTTCTGCTGCACCATTCACATCATCATCATCATGAGGACACAGGCATTGGCATCAGGAATCCGGAGGCTACCTCAGGAGGAGGAGGCAGGAAGGATATTTCTTGGATGCCTTCCAGCCGGACAGGCTGTCGGAGAGACCCTGCTAAGATTCGAGCTCCCATAGGACAACTTCCCTTTCCCTCCATGGATCCCCCATTCTCCACCATTACACCCATCTGACACGCCTCATCACAGCGTCCCCTTGGTCACCATCCTGCTATGAAACAATCAGAATTAATATATTACAGAAGGACCAATTCAGCCTTTCGTGTCTGCACTGGCTCTCTGAATGAACAATTCACCGAATGCCGTTCCCTGCATTCTCCATGTAACCTGCACACTCTTCCTTCTCAGATTAAAGTCTATTCAGCCTCAGTTGAACCTGCCTCCACCACACTCTCAGGCAGTGCATTCCAGACCCTGTTTCACTGTGTGAAAAAAGCATTTCCTCATGTCGTCTTTGAACCTTTTACCCATTACTTTAAATCTGTGCCCTCTCGTTCTTGATCCTTTCACGAGTGGGAACAGTTTCTCTCTGTCTACTCTGTCCAGACACATCATGATTTTTGAAACCTCTAATAAATCAACTCTCAGCCTTCTCCAAGGAAAACAGTCCTAACTTCTCCAATCTATCTTCATAACTGAAATTCCTCATCCTGGGTATCATTCTCGTGAATCTTTTCTGCACTCTCTCCAATGCCCTCACGTCTTTCCTCAAGTGTGGTGCCCAGAACTGGATGCAATACTCCAGCTGAGGCCGAAGTAGCGTCTTATGCAAGTTCAATATAGCATCCTTGCTCTTGTACTCTATGTCCCTATTAATAAAGCCTATGGGCTTATATGATTTATTAAATGCTCACTCAACCTGTCCTGCCACCTTCAATGACTTATGCACGTATACACCCAGGTTGATCTGCTCCTTCACCCCCTTTAGAATTGTAACCTTTATTTTACATTGTCTCTCCATGTTCTTCCTACCAAAATGAATCACTTCACGTTTCTCTGCATTGAACTTCATCTGCCACCTGTCTGCCCATTCCAGCAACATTTCAATGTCCTTTTGAAGTTCTTCACTATCCTCCTCACAGTTCACAATGCTTCCAGTTTCATATCATCTGTAAACTTTGAAATTGTTGCCTGTACACCAAGGTCTAGGTCATTAATATATATCAGGAAAACAAAGGATCCGAACACTGATCCCTGGGGAACTCCACCACAAACCTTCCTCCAGCCTGAAACACATCTATTAACCACTACTCTTTGTTTCCTGTCACTCAGCTAATTTAGTATCCATGTTGCAACCCTCGTCCCTTTTATTCCATGAGCTGCAAGTTTGCTCACAGGTCTGTTGTGTGGCACTGTGTTAAAATGTTTTTGCACGCAGTGAGTGGTTAAATGTCTGGAATGCACTGCCTGAGTGTGGTGGAGGCAGTTTCCATTGAAACTGAATAGACTGTTATATGAAAATCCATGTTTACCACATCAACAGCATTACCCTTATCAACTCTCTCTGTTACCACTTCAAAAAACTCCATCAAGTTAGTTAAACATGATTTTCCCTTAAGAAATCCATGCTGGCTTGCTTAATTAACTCGCATATGTCCATATGATTATTGATTTTGCCCAAAATTATTTTTTCTAGAAGTTTTCCCACCACTGTAGTTAAACTGACTGGTCTGTTGTTGCTGGGTTGATCTTTACACCCTTTTTTGATCAAGGGTGTTACGTTTACAATTCTCCAGTCCTCTGGCATCACCCCGAGTCCAAGGAAGACTGAAAAATTATGTCCAGTGCCTCTGTGATTTCCACCCTCACTTCCCTCAGTATCCTTGGATACATCCCATCTGGTCCTGGTGCCTTGTCCACTTTAAGTCCAGACAGCCTATCTAATACTTCCTCTTTATCAATTTTAAACCCCACTAGTGTCTGACTTACCTCCTCTTTCAATATTGCCTGGGTTGCATCTTAGAACCATAGAAAGTTTATGGCACAGAGAGAGACCACTTGGCCCATCGTGTCTATGCTGTCTGTAAAACGATCCATCCATTCCGATCCTAACTTCCAGCATTTGATTGATTACAGCACTTGAGGTGCCTATCCAGACACCTTTTGAATGAGTTGTGCGTTTCTGCCTCAACTACCCTTTCGGACAGTGAGTTCCAGACTCCCACCACCCGCTGGGTGAAAAATAAAATTCGCAGCTCACTTATAATCTTCCTACCAATCACTTTAAATCTATGCCCCCTTGTCACTGACCTCTTTGCTAAGGGGAATAGACCCTTCACCTCCACTCTAACCAGGCCCCTCAACATTTTGTACATTTCAATCAGATTTCCCCTCAGCCTTCTCTGTTCCAAGGAGAACAAGCTCAGCTTCCCCAATCTTTCCTCATAGCTGCACTTTTCCAGTCCTGGCAACATCCTCATAAATCTCCTGTGTACCCTCTCCAGTGCAATTGCATCCTTTCTGTAATGAGGTTACCAGAACTGCACACAGTACTCAAGATGTGGCCTCAGCAATGAGTATTACTGTTCCAGCATAACCTCCCTACTCTTATATTCTATACCTCGACCAATAAAGGAAAGGATTCCATATCATCTTCCTTGTTAAAGACAGATGCAAAGTATTTATTTAGTACCTCAGCTATGCCCTCTGCCTCCATGTGTAAATCCCATTTCTGGTGCTGAGTCAGCCTCATTCCTCCTTTTACTACCCTTTTTACGATTTATATGTTTGCATAAAAAATTGGAATTTTCTTTAATGCTAGCTGCCAGTCTCTTTTCATGCTCTCTCTTTGCTTCTGTTATTTGCTTTTTCACTTCCCCTCTGGACCCTCTATATTCAGCTTGGTTCTCAATAGAATTTTCTACCTGGCCTCTGTCATAAGTTTGAACATCGGTGAATAATATTCTCAACTTTTCGTGCGACCTTCAAAGATCTGTGTAAATACACTCCAAGTTGTTCTGTTCCTGTCTCCTCATTTAAACAATACCCATTTGTTTATATTGCCTTCCCTTACGCTTCCTGCAAAAACATATCACTTAAATTACATCTGCCATGTTCCTTCCCATTTCACCAGTCAGTCTCCATCATCCTGAAGTCTGTTACTATCCTTCTCACTGTGTATTAACATTTCCAACTTTTCTGTCATCTGGAAACTTTGACATTATCCCCTCTGTACACAAGCCCATTGCATTAACATACAGCAACAGTGATCCCAACAGTGACCGTGGGGAACCCCACTGTGTACTTCCCTCCAGACTGAACAATAACCATTCTCCACTACTCTCTCCTTTCTGTCACTGAGCTAATTTCCTGCATGCTGCCATTGAAAATAAAAGACTTTCATTGATACAGCGCCTTGAATGACGACTGCATGTCCCAAAGTGATTTACAACAAATGAGGACTTTCTAAAGTGTAGTCACACTTGTAATGTAGGAAACAGGGCAGACAATTTCTGAACAGCAAGATCCCACAAGCAGCAATGTGATGATGATCAGATCAGTTTTTGTGATGTTGATTGAAGGAGAAATATTGACCAGGACAACGGGAATAATTCCCTTGCTCTGCTTCTACATAGTGCGGTGGGATCTTTAACATCCACCTGAGAGGACAGACTGCAACTTGGTTTAAAGTTTCATTCGATAGACTGCACCTCTGACAGTGCAACACACCCTCAGTACTGCACTGCAATGTCAGCATTGATTCTTGTGATCAAGTCCTGCAGTGACACTTGATCCTAGAAGCTTGTGACTGAAAGGGGAGAGAGATACAAACTGAGTCACGGCTGATATTGGTCCTTTAATCTCATGTGTTTCTAAATTGGAAACATGGCTGTTATTAGAAATAGAATTAGAACATTACAGCGCAGTACAGGCCCTTCAGCCCTCGATGTTACGCCGACCTGTGAAACCATCTGACCTACACTATCCCATTTTCATCCATATGTCTATCCAATGACCATTTAAATGCCCTTAAAGTTGGCGAGTCTACTACTGTTGCAGGCAGGGCGTTCCACGCCCCAACTATTCTCTGAGTAAAGAAACTACCTCTAACATCTGTCCTCTATCTATCACCCCTCAACTTAAAGCTATGTCCCCTCGTGTTTGCCATCACCATCCGAGGAAAAAGACTCTCACTATCCACCCTATCTAACCCTCTGATTATCTTATATGTCTCTATTAAGTCACCTCTCCTCCTCCTTCTCTCCAACGAAAACACCCTCAAGTCCCTCAGCCTTTCCTCGTAAGACCTTCCCTCCATACCAGGCAACATCCTAGTAAATCTCCTCTGCACCCTTTCCAAAGCTTCCACATCCTTCCTATAATGTGGTGACCAGAACTGCACGCAATACTCCAGGTGCGGCCTCACCAGAGTTTTGTACAGCTGCAGCATGACCTCGTGGCTCAGAAACTCGATCCCCCTATTAATAAAAGCTAACACACCATATGCCTTCTTAACAGCCCTATTAACATGGGTAGCAGCTTTCAGGGATCTATGTCCCTGGACACCAAGATCTCTCTGTTCATCTGCATTACCAAGAATCTTCCCATTAGCCCAGTACTCTGCATTCCGGTTACTCCTTCCAAAATGAATCACCTCACACGTTTCCGCATTAAACTCCATTTGCCATCTCTCAGCCCAGCTCTGCAGCCTATCTATGTCCCTCTGTACCCTACAACATCCTTCGGCACTATCCACAACTCTACCGACCTACGTGTCATCCGCAAATTTACTAACCCACCCTTCTACACCCTCATCCAGGTCATTTATAAAAATGACAAACAGCAGTGGCCCGAAAACAGATCCTTGCGGTACACCACTAGTAACTAAACTCCAGGATGAACATTTGCCATCAACCACCACCCTCTGTCTTCTTTCAGCTAGCCAATTTCTGATCCAAAGCTCTAAATCACCTTCAACCCCATACTTCTGTATTTTCTGCAATAGCCTACCGTGGGGAACCTTATCAAACGCCTTACTGAAATCCATATACACCACCTCCACTGCTTTACCCTCATCCACCTGTTTGGTCGCCTTTTCGAAAAACTCAATAAGGTTTGTGAGGCACGACCTACCCTTCACAAAACCGTGCTGACTATCGCTAATGAACTTCTTCTTTTCAAGATGATTATAAATCCTGTCTCTTCTAACCTTTTCCAACATTTTATCCACAACCGAAGTAAGGCTCACAGGTCTATAATTACCAGGGCTGTCTCTACTCCCCGTCTTGAACAAGGGGACAACATTTGCTATCCTCCAGTCTTCCGGCACTAATCCTGTCGACAATGACGACATAAAGATCAAGGACAAAGGCTCTGCAATCTCCTCCCTGGCTTCCCAGAGAATTCTAGGATAAATCCCATCTGGCCCAGGGGACTTATCTATTTTCACACTTTCCAAAATTGCTAACACCTCCTCCTTGTGAACCTCAAACCCATCTAGCCTAGTAGTCTGAATCTCCGTATTCTCCTCGACAACATTTTCTTTCTCTACTGTAAATACTGACGAAAAATATTCATTTAACGCTTCCCCTATCTCCTCTGATTCCATACACAACTTCCCACTGCTATCCTTGATTGGCCCTAATCTAACTCTAGTCATTCTTTTACTCCTGATATACCTATAGAAAGCCTTAGGGTTTTCCTTGATCCTATCCGCCAATGACTTCTCGTGTCCTCTCCTTGCTCTTCTTAGCTCTCCCTTTAGATCCTTCCTGGCTCGCTTGTAACTCTCAAGCGCCCTAACTGAGCCTTCACGCCTCATCCTAACATAAGCCTTCTTCTTCCTTTTGACAAGCGCTTCAACTGCTTTATTAAACCACGGCTCCCTCGCTCGACAACTTCCTCCCTGCCTGACAGGTACATACTTATCAAGGACACGCAGTAGCTGCTCCTTGAATAAGCTCCACATTTTTATTGTGCCCATCCCCTGCAGTTTCCTTCCCCATCCTGCACATCCTAAATCTTGCCTAATCGCATCATAATTTCCTTTCCCCCAGCTATAATTCTTGCCCTGCGGTATATACCTGTCCCTGCCCATCGCTAAGGTAAACCTAACCGAATTGTGATCACTATCACCAAAGTGCTCACCTACATCTAAATCGAACACCTGGCCGGGTTCATTACCCAGTACCAAATCCAATGTGGCATCGCCCCTGGTTGGCCTGTCTACATGCTGTGTCAGAAATCCCTCCTGCACACACTGGACAAAAACTGACCCATCTAAAGTACTCGAAATATAGTATTTCCAGTCAATATTTGGAAAGTTAAAGTCCCCCATAACCACTACCCTGTTACTCTCGTCCCTGTCGAGAATCATCTTCGCTATCCTTTCCTCTACATCTCTTGAACTATTGGGAGGTCTATGGAAGATTCCCAACAGGGTGACCTCTCTCCTGTTTCTAACCTCGGCCCATACTACCTCTGTAGACGAGTCCTCAAACGTCCTTTCTGCCGCTGTAATACTCTCCTTGATTAGCAATGCCACCCCCAACCCCCCCCCACCCCCCCCCCCCCCCGCCTCTTTTACCATCTTCTCTGTTCTTCCTGAAACATCAAAATCCCGGAACCTGCAACATCCATTCCTGCCCCTGCTCTACCCATGTCTCCGAAATGGCCACTACATCGAGATCCCAGGTACCAACCCATGCTGCAAGCTCACCCACCTTATTCCGGATGCTCCTGGCGTTGAACTAGACACACTTTAAACCAGGTTCTTACTTGCCAGTGCCCTCTTGCGTCCTGGTCACTTTATCCCTGACCTCACTACTCTCAACATCCTGTACACTGGAACTACAATGTAGGTTCCCATTCCCCTGCTGAATTAGTTTAAACCCCCCCTCCCCGAAGAGCACTCGCAAATCTCCCCCCCAGGATATTGGTACCCCTCTGGTTCAGGTGAAGACCATCCTGTTTGTAGAGGTCCCACCTACTCCAGAAAAACCCCAACTATCCAGGAAACCAAAACCCTCCCTCCTACACCATCCCTGCAGCCACGTGTTCAACTCCTCTCTCTCCCTATTCCTCGCTTCACTATCACGTGGCACCGGCAACAACCCAGAGATAACAACTCTGTTTGTTCTCGCTCTCAGCTTCCACCCTAGCTCCCTGAATTTCTGTCTTTAATCCCCATCTCTCTTCCTACCTGTGTCGTTGTTATGCGGTACTTTCTCAAACGCATGTTGAAAGGATCGGAATATTGTGAAAGTACAGGCAGGAGCAATCATAGAATCATAGAATAGATTAGACTGAATGAGGCCATTCGGCCCATCAAGTCTGTGCTGACCCTTTCAAAGAGCAATCCAGTTAGTCCCACTCCCTGACTCTTTCACTATATTCTTGAATTTCTTTCTGCTTCGGATATTTATCCAATTCCCTTTTGGGATCTATTATTGAATCTGTATCCATCAGCCTATCAGACAGTGCCTCCCAAATCCAAACCACTCAGAAACAAAAATCCTCATATCTGCTTCTTTTATCAATCGCCTTAAATCTGTGTCTCTGGTTAACGGCCCCTTGGAAAGTGGAAACAGTTTCTCTTTATTTAATTTATCTGAACCCTTCCTAATGTTAAACACCTCAGTCAAATATCCTCTGAAAGTTTCCTGCTCTAAGCAGAACAACCCCAGCTGCACAACTGTAATCTCTCATGCCTGGACAAATTCTAGTGCCCTCTCTGAAGGCTTCATGTCCTTTTTAAAGTGTGGTTCCCAGTATTCGACACAAGACTCCAGGTGCAGCTGAACTAGTATTTTATATATGTTTCACATAATGTCCTTGCTTTTGTTCTTTTTGCCTCTATTTATAAACCCTAGGATCCCATATATTTATTAACTGTCTAGTTAAACTTTCCTGCCACCTTCAAAGATTTGTGTACAAACACCCCAAGTGTCTCTGTTATTTCACCTGCTTTATAGTTACACCATTTAACTTGTATTGTCTCTCCTCATTCATCCTTTCAAGATGTATTACCTCACACATCTGCAATTCCAATTAAATATTGAGAAGATTGAAGTCATTGTTTTCTGTCTCTGCTCCAAACATTTCCTTGTTACACACTTCATTCCTCTCCTTTGTAAATGTTTGAGACTAACCGAAACTGTTCACATACTCGGTTACATAGTTAACCTTGAGATGCCTTGAGATGAGTTTCCTACCAAATATTCACACCATCAGTAAAACGCCCGATCTCCACCCTTGGTGGAGTTGCATGCTGGTTAAAGAGGAAATGAACGCAATAGTGAGGCAGGATATTAGATCTGACGATGTCGAATATGTATGGGTAGAGTTGACAAACACGAAGGGGCAAAAAACCATGGTGGGGGTTGCATATAGACCCCCAGCCTGTAGTGCTGAATTTGGGAATGGCATTGAACAGGAAATTAGAGACGCATGCGATAAAGGAACATCTGTAATTATGGGTTTCTTGAATCTGCATATAGATTGGGCAAATCAAATTGGTCACAATACATTGTGGAGGAATTCCTGGAGAATATACGGAATGGTTTTTAGCACCAATTCTTTGAGGCACCAACTGGAGAACAGGCCATGCTAGACTGGTTATTGTGCAATGAGAGAGGAATAATTGAAAATCTAGTTGTGCCACATCCCTTGGGGATGAACGACCATAATATGATAAAATTCTTCATCATGATGGAGAGTGACCTAGTTGATTCTGAGATTAGGGTCGTGAATCTTAATAATGTAAGCTACGAAGGTATGAGGCATGAGGTGTCGATGATACATTGGGAAACGTTACTTAAAGAGATGACCCTGGATAGGCAATGGCAAACATTCAAAGAGGACATGGATAAACTGCAACAATTGTTTATCCCTGTCTGGCGCAAAAGTAAAACGAAAAAGGGAGCCAAATCATGGCTTACAAGGAGAATTAGAGATAGCATTAGATCCAAGGATGAGGCATATAAATTTTCCATAAAAAAACAACAGACCTGAGGATTGGGAGCAGTTTAAAACTCAGCAAAGGAGCACCAAGGGATTGATTGAGAAGGGGAAAATGGAGTATGAGAGTAAGCTTACGGGGAACATAAAAACTGACTGTAAAAGTATGTGAAGCGGAAAATATTGGCGAAGACAAATGTAGGTCCGTTACAGTCAGAAACAGGGGAATGTATTCTGAGAAACAAAGAAATGGCTGACCAACTAAATGCAAACTTTAGTTCTGTCTTCACAAAGGAGGACACAAATATCATACCAGAAATGTTGGTGAATACAGGGTTTAGTGAGAGAGAGGAACTGAAAGAAATCAGTATTAGTGGAGAAATGGTGTTGGGGATGGAGATGGTATTGAAGGCCGATAAATCCCCAGGGCCTGGTAATCTACATGCCAGAGTACTTAAGGTTGTGGCCCTAGAAATAGCAGATGCATTGGTGGTCATCCTCCAAGATTCTATGGACTCTGGAACAGTTCCTACAGATTGGAAGGTAGCTAATGTTACCCCACTATTAAAAATGGGAGGTAGAGAGAAAGCAGGGAATTATATACCATTCAGCCTGACATCGGTCGTGGGGAAAATCCTGGAGTCCATTATTAAATATTTTGCAGCAGAGCACTTAGAGAACAGGAGAATCGGGAAGAGTCAGCGTGGATTTATGAAAGGGAAATCATGCTTGATAAATCTGCTCGAATTCTTCGAGGATGTAACCAGTAGAGTTGATGTGGGGGAGCCAGTGGGTGTGGTTTATTTGCACTTTCAGAAGGCTCTCGACAAAGTTCCACGTAAGGGATTAGCATGTAAAATTAAAGTGGACGAGACTGGGGGTAGTATATTGCGACGGATAGAAAATTGGTTGGCAGACAGGAAACAAAGCATTGGAACATACGGATCTTTTTCTCAATGTCAGACAGTGATTAGTGGGGTACCGCAGGGATCGGAGCTAGGACCCCAACTATTCACAATATATATTAATGATTTAGATGAGGAAACTAAATGTAATATCTCCAAATTTGCAGATGATACTAAATTGACTGCGAGGGTGAGTTGTGAGGAGGATGCAGAGAGGCTTCATGGTGATTTGGGCAAGTTGAGTGAGTGGGCAAATGCACGGCAGATGCAGTATAATGTGGATAAATGTGAAGTTATCCACTTTACTAGCAAAAACAGGAAGGCAGATTATTATCTGAACGGCTATAAACTGAGAGAGGGGAATACGCAGCGAGACCTGGGTGTTCTCGTACACCAGTCACTGAAGGTGAGCATGCAGGTGCAACAGGCGGGAGAAAAAGGAGAATGTATGTTGGCCTTCATAGCGACAGGATTCGAGTACAGGAGTAGGGATGTTTTGCTGCAATTATACAGAGCCTTTGTGAGGCCACACTTGGAATGTTCTTGCTATAGAGGGAGTGCAGTAGAGTTTTACCAGACTGATTCCTGGGGTGGTAGGACTGTCGTAGGAGGAGAGATTGAGTCGGTTAGGACTATATTCACTGGAATTCAGAAGAGTGAGGAGGGATCTCATCGAAACCTATAACATTCCAACATGACTTGACAGGGTAGATGCAGGAAGGATGTTCCCGATGGTGGGGGACTCTCGAACCACGGTTATAGTCTAAGGATATGGGGTAAAACCTTCAGGACTGAGATGAGGAGACGTTTCTTCACCCAAAGAGTGGTGAGCCTGTGGAAACCTCTCATCACGCCCATATTCAAGGGGGATTAGAAGATTCTGGCCAGTGCCTCGGCTATTTCCACCATTGCTTCCCTCAGCAACCCCCATACATCCCATCCAAACTGGATAAATATTCAACTTTATTGTGGTACTAAAGTGTTGGATTGAAAAGGGTTAACTGAATTTGTTTGTTCCGTGACTGTAATTAATGTCAGTCTCCATGGACCCTAATTGTGTCACTGGACGTTTTCCATCTCCTATTAATAAGGGGATTCTTTCAATGTGTTATTCCATAGTGTCAGTGGGAACATCAGCCCCGGCACTTTCAGAGATCAGCTGCTCCAGAGAGATAGAGAGAGGATAGATCAGAATCTGAGAGCAAAAGACTGGAATGTTACAACAATGGGTCAGAATCTGAGAACAATAGATGGGAATGTTACAACAATGGACAGGAGTTTATCCTCGGATCTTTACTATCTTTCTACATATTATGATCGGTACTCAATTAACACTCGCATCCAGCTCGCACTGAAGATTATTCAATACATTTACTATCCCATCCTGGCTATTATTGGTGTCCCTGGTAAGTCTCTCTATCTAGCTATTAATTCTTTAAACCATGTTTGACTGCATTACTGCTCCTGTAATTTACTCTGCCCTTCTTGTTGCCGTTGTATGCCTGGTGAATATCTCCAGCTATTAGCTCAACAAACCATTGTGAACTGTATTACAGTTCTTGTCATTTACTCTCTCATCTTTGCTGCTGTTGCTGTCTCTATTTCAGGCCAGGAGATCTTTAAACACTGTTTCACTGAAATACTGTTCTGTAATGTAAATTTTGGGAAGACTGAAGCCAGTGTCATTGGTCTCCATCACAAATTCCATCCCCTATCTGGGAAGCACGTACTCCACCCTGCCCAATATCTGAGCTTGAACCAGACAGTTTACAACTTCTGTGTTATATTTAAACCTGAGCTGAGTTCATCTCCATATTCTTTCCATCACCAACCCTGCTGAAAACCATCTCTGTGATATCACCCATCTCCACCTCTGCCTCAGCCTCTCTACTGCGTAAACCCTCATCCACATCACAGTTAAATACACAGTTGACTATTCCAATTCCATCTTGGTCACCCTTCCCAGTTATAAACCTCCATAAACCACAGCCCATCCAGAACTCTGCTGCCTGCATCCGATCTCACACCAAATCCCGATCACCAATCACCCCTGTGCTCACTGACCTCCATTGGCTCCCGGTCTGGCAGCACCTTAATTTTAATATTCTCATTCGTGTGTTTGAATCTCTCCATGGCATCACCCCTCCATTTATTCACATTCCCCTGTCCATTTCACATAACCTGCAAATCTTTCGACTTCACTCTTTTTTCTGTTCTCCTTGTAAAGTGAATTTATTTCCCTCTGTATGTGTCCCGAGCCAGGATTATAGACTCTGCAGCAAAACTGCTGCTGTCGGTACAGAAGCTGGGATTCATAAAGAGATGTGAATCGCACAGCCGGCCACTTCCAGTGCGGTCTGCACAATATCCCATGCTGGGCGGGGCTCCAGCCCAGTCGTATCATCTATGTGCTGTTAGCGTGGTCTTCACAGCCGGACACTTCTACTGTGGCCTGCACACTGTCCCAAGCTGGGCAGGGCTCTAGCTCAATTGTACCTTGTATGTGTTGTTCCTTTGAGGGTGGATTTGAAAGTGATGTCAATGTACCATAGCAGCAGCTTTGATGTACTTCTTTGAAACTTGGTCAGTGCATGTCCAATGACCGCTCAGTTGAACTCTCAGTTGAACATACATTCAAAGGATGAATTTGAAAGGACCAGGCATCCAACTGACAGGTGAGGGGCTTTTGACTTACTTCTGCTATTGTAAAGTTAGTGGAGGTGCTGTGCATGGTTTTCTGGAGGTTGTGTTGTGAGCTGCTGCAGACATGCAGGGAGGACAGTAGATTTGGTGACCCAACTCTGTACGAGGTATGGGGACTGTAGTTGCAGTGAAACTGGGTCTGTCACATGACCAACAAATGGAGCAGAGGCTGCAGAGAGGGGAAGCTCTGTAAAGAGGGAGGAGGAGGGGGCTGTGCACTACCCACCCCGGGTTTTCCAAGAGCACTTTTCCTACCTGCACCTATCCCAGGAGCAGTGTGTGAGATGACTCTGATTCAATAAGGAGGTGGTCACAGAGCTGTGTCACTTCCTGTAACACAACCTGGAGCCTCACACCAGGGTTAGGACGGAGTTGTCAGTGGCCGTTAAGGTCACAGTTTCATTGAACGTCTATGTATCTGGATCGTTCCAGGCAGGAGCAGGAGACATATCCAACAGAGAGTGGTAGAAATCAATAGTCATTTACAACACAGAAGGAGGCCATTCAGCCTCTGCATGCCAGCTCTTTTTGGTACAATCCAGTCTGTTCCACTTCCCCGCTCAATTCCCGTATCCCTGCAAGTTCATTCCCTTCAGGTGTCCATCCAGTTTCCTTTTGAAATCATTGATTGTCTCAGCTTCCACCACCCTCATGGGCAGTGAGTTCCAGCTCATTACCATCCACTGTGTAAAAAGGTTCTTCCTCATATTCCCCCTGTATCTCTTACCCGAAACCTTTCATCTGTGTCCCCTAGTCTGTGTTTCATCAGTTAATGGGAACAGCTTTTCCTTGTCTATCTTATCTAAGTCTATCATAATCATGTACACCTCTATCAAATCTCTCTCAATCTCCTTTACACCAGGAGAACAACTCCATCTTCTCCATACTCACTTTGTAACTAAACTCCCATCCCTGGAATCATTCTGGTAAATCTCCTCTGCACCCTCTCAGGGACTTTCGCATCCTTCCTGCAGTGTGGTGACCAGAACTGTACACAGTTCTCGAGTTGGTGTCTAACCAAAGCTTTATGAAGGTTCCGCATAACTTCCCTTATTTTGTATCTTTGCCTCTAATGATGAATCCCAATATCTGATATGATTTGCTAAACACCCTCCTAATATGTCCTGGCACCTTCAAAGATCAATACATATGGAGCCCCAGGTCCCTGTGTTCCTGCACAATCATTAGAACTGTGTCATTAAGTCTATATTGCCTTCCTTTTCCAACTGACAAAATAAATCACATCACACTCCTCTTTATTAAGTTCTACCTGCCACTTCTCTGTCCATTCTGCTAGCCGATCTATATCATGTTGCAGGTGGTTTGTGACATCTTCCAAGATTGCAATCATCAGAAAAAATGCAAATTATTCTCTGTATTCCAAGATCCATGTCATTTATATGTAGCAAAAAAAAAGCACAGTATTCCTCGCACTGACCATTGGGAAACATCACTGTCTACCATCCTCCAGTCTGAAAAACAACCATTTAACACATTTCTCTTTTTTCTGTCATTTGGACAATTTTTGATCCAAATGGATGCTATTCCTGAGATTCAATTTTATTAACCAAGCTTTTGTGTGGTTGTTCATCAAACAATTTCATAAAATCCATGCATACAACATCCACCAAATTCCCTTCATCAACCTTCTCAGATCATCGAAATAAATTCAATTCGTTCAGTCAAGCATGATCTGCCTTTTTAGAAATCCGTGCTGACAATCCTTAAATAACTCAAACCTCTCCAAGTGTGTGTTGATTTTTCCCTGATTATAGCTTCTAAAACCTGACTCATCAATGATGTTAAACTAACTGAACAGTAGTTGCGAGGCCTGTGTGTTGTCCATTGATAATTCTGGGAGGTGAGGGTAACCATCTATGTCATCATTTTCTTCCTCAGCAGGGAGAAGCAGGATGAGTGATCCCGTGGCTTTGTCAGGATAGCGGGATTCCTAATGGTGTAGGTAGCTCTGCGGGGCCCCCATGTCAACGGGGAGAGGTACAGGAACTGGAAGCACTCACACTCCATTAATGTACAGTTGGTGTGTGAGCATGCCCAGTACATCATGTTGGTGAATGTCCACTATCCTGGCAGCAGCAAGGATACCTTCATTCTAAAGCAGTCAGCCGGTCCCAATACTCCGGGGCTCCTTGCAGAACCAGAATGCGGCTTCTCAGACGCAAAGGAAACTCCTCTAGACACAGCTCATGTTTCTACACCCCCAAAACACATCCCACACCAACCAACCTCACAAAATTACCATGTGTACAATGTGAGCAATGGAATCGCCAGGAACATGGTGGAACAGACCATCGGTGTGATGAAGCAATGCTTCCGATGTCTGAACCGCTCGGGTGGAGTCCTCCAGTACACACTGAAGCAGGTGTCCAAGTTCATGGTGTTCTGCTGCACCCTTCATATCATCACCATCATGAGGACACAGGCATTGGCACCAGGAATCCGGAGGCTACCTGAGGAGGAGGCAGGGAGGATATTTCCTGTATGGCTTCCAGCCGGACAGGTTGTCGGAGAGTCCCTGCTAAGATTCCGGTTCCCACAGGACAACTTCTCTTTCCCGCCATGGATCCCCCATTCTCCACCATTACACCCATCTGAGATTCCCCATTGCAGTGTTATTACAGCACAGACGGAACTATTCAGCCAGTCGTGTCTGCACCGGCTCTCCGAATGCACAATTCACCTAATCCCATTCCCTGCCTTCTTCCCGGAACCCTGCACGTTCTTCCTTCTCATATACCAGTTTATTCAGCTTTAGCATGTTCATAGATGTGGTCACCACACTGCTGAAGAGCATGCAGGGAGAGAGGGAATGGGTGATCAGCAGGCAGTCAAAAACTATCAGGCAGGTAGTGGGGGAGACCCCTGAGTGCATCTTACTCTCCAACAGGTATTCAGTTCTGAATACTGAGGAAAGTGATGCTTCACCTGGGGAGTGCAGCCACAGCAAGTCCATGGCACCACGGGTGGCTAAGCTGCAGAGCGGGATACAGGGATGACTGGAAGAGCCATAGTGATAGGTGAGTCAATAGTCAGGGGAACAGACTGGCGTTTCTGTGGCCACAGACGTGAATCCAGGATGGTGTGTTGTCTCCCAGGTGCCAGGGTCAAGGATGTCACTCAGCGACTGCAGAGCATCTTGAATGAGGAGGGGAACAGCCAGAAGTCGTAGTCCACATGGGAACCAACGACATAGGTAGAAAGAGGGATGTGGTCTTGCAGTCAGAATTTAGGGAGCGAGGGAAGAAATTAGCAAGCAGGACCTCAAACATAGTCAAAAAGTAGAATTCTCCAGATTACTCCCAGTGCCAGGTGCAACTTAGTATAGAAATAGAAAGATAAGGCAGACGAATGTGTTGCTGGAAAGATGATGCAGGAGGGAGGGATTCATATTCCTGGGATACTGGGACCGGCTCTGGGGGAGATGGGACCTTTACAGGCCGGACGGGTTGCACGTGAACAGAGCCAGGACTGGGCTCCTTGCGGAACGTTTTGCTAGTGCTGTTGGGGAGGGTTTAAACTAGTTTAGCAGGGAGGTGGGGGACCTGAGGGTAGACTCAACTGGGACAAAATCAGAAATGAAAATGGAAGGTGGCAAATTAATGGATGAGTCTGGAAGACAGAGGAAATGAGGGTGAGAAAATGAAAAAAAGGTTTGGCAGTGCTCAAGGGTATCTGTTTCAATGTATGGAGTTCTGCAAATAAAGCAGATGAGCGGAGGGCAAAGATAGACATGTGGCAGTATGATATCATAGTTATTACAGAAACATGGCTTAAGGTGGGACAGGAATGGCAACTCAACCTTCCTGGTTACCGGGTTTTCAGACACAATAGGGAGGGGGTTAAGAAAGGAGGGGATTGGCAATTCTGGTCAAGGAATCTTTTGCAGCTGTGAGGAGGGATGATATGTTGGAAGGTTCATCAAGTGAGGCCATATGGATTGAGCTAAGGATCCACTGCTGGGCGTGTGATCTCGACAGCCAAATAGTCAGAGGGAGATAGAGGAGCAGATAAGTAGGCAAGTCTCTGAGCAGTGCAAGAACAGTAGGGCAGTAATAGTAGGGTATATGAATCACCCCGATGTTAACGAGGATAGTTTTAGTATGAAAAGAATTGAGGTGCATTCAGGACAACATTTTTGTCCAGCATGCAGAAAGTCCAACAGGAAAGGGTGCAGTTTTAGACTTTGTTTTAGGAAATGACGATGGGCAGGTGGATGGATTGTCAGGGGAGAGCATTTTGGTGGGAGTGATCATAATTCAGTCAGTTATAACATAACTATGGAAACGTACAGACATAGAATACGAGTTAGAGTTCTAATTGGGGCAAGGCCAATTTTACTAAACCGCGGAGCAAAAGTGGACTGGAAACAGCGACTTGAAGGTAAATCAGTCTCAGAGCACTGGGAGGCATTCAAAGTGGAGATTCAAGAGGTTCAGGGTAAACATGTTCCCACAAAGGAAAAGAGTGAGGCGGCCAAATCCAGAATCCCATGGATGTCAAGGATCCTATATGGTAAGATAAGACAGAAAAGGGAAGCATATATCCGACACTGAGAACTCAATACTACAGAAAGTTGAGAGGAGTTTAGAAAGTTGAAACACGAAAGAGGTGAGTTTATTATACTTAACAATAAAAAACATCCACACGAGAATCACACAGAAATAGATTACAGTGTGAGAAGTAAATTTTTTTGTGGATTGGAGTCCAGAATAAATATAAAAATAAAATACTCATTCTGTGAGGTTGGACGATTCGGAGGTCTTCTGGCTGAAGTTGTATTCTTGAAGTCTTTGGCTATTTGAAGTGTCCTTTGTGGCTGGCCCACATGGCTCAGGGATTTCTTGGAGGCAGACTTGTCGGTGTCTTCCTTTCCCTGATGTCTCTGTCTGTAGTAATATATAGAATTCGAGGGACCACAGTCGGATGTGGTTTTCAAACTTGTGATGTTATCTGAAGAGAGAGAAGGGACACAACCCTTCTGCTTCTGCACAATTTGAACCACTGGCTTGTCTGTCTTTGTCCAGCAGAAACTAACAGCTTTCACAGAGATGGGCAGAAGGTCTCATGACTGCCTCACTGTATTCTCTAGACACTTATAATGAGATTCAAGGTTGGAAAATTCTATCTCCCCAGGGTTCAGGATACCAGTATTTACACTTGGAGGAGTTTGCTCTTTCAAAGTCAGTGTGTCAGGGTGGCCTTGTATGCCATGTCAATGATTGTAAGCTTAGGTCATTCAATCTCTAGAACAAGCCAGTGATTTGGGTCCAGGCCCATCAGACGTGTCTCCTGTTGTAGGCCTTGGAATGTGAAAAAGTATTTCAGATGCCAATTGCGGTGGCCATCTTGGCTGCCTGTTTTTTCAAGTTTAACTGTCGGATTTTTCCATTAAATGTTTAGTGAAAGTTTCCAATCTATGAATTAAAATTGCTCATTTGGCATATTTTGTTATCTTGACACTGCAAATGTGATAATAGGAGCATTTCATTGCAGAATTGTAGGAAGAAATAGACGGAAACACACATTTATTCCCAATAATCACTTCTCAAATTCACACATTAATCTTAGAATTACTGCAGCTGAGATGTTCTGTTACAGTTGTGCTGATTTAATTGTGTTGGAGTTTTTTTTCTGGGATGGTTATGTGTCGGTTTCGACCCTGGACAATGCATCAACAGCTACTATATATTTTTTTATCTCTCCTGCAATGAAGCTTTAACCATTCAGGTTCCTGCACCTTGATAATCTTTCTCCCTAAACCGACAGTGAGTAATAACATGTTTCTTTCACCCCTGTGAGGTGTCTGAGATTTCCTCTGGGCCTTTGTTCTTACTGTGTTCTGCTTTGAAATTGTTGGGTTTGATTAGATTTGGGTTTGGGATCTGATCATTGGGTTCTTCAGTGGGTATATCCACACTGAGCTCACTTTTAGCTTTCTGGTGAGGTACACAAGTGCTGGTTACTTGAGGGTATTTTCCCTTCACTTTTCCCTTTACTATGGGGAGGATCTTTTTTTCTAATCTGCCCTATATTCTCAGGGATATTAGTGTTCGCAGATGTCTGTCCAGCTTTCACTGCACTCTCCTGCGGCACTTCGACTAAGTAAGGCATCACCCTCACCATTGGCTTGCATGTTTGGGACCTTTCCTTGCCATTGCATGTTTATATAAATGCTGTTTGCAGCCTATTTAGGGTGCCTCTTGGATCTGTATTTAAGGAGGAGAGTGTGGGGATTAATTTATCTAACATTTCAGGGTTGACTAATCGGAGAATCGGAAATTCCAGTTGGTATTCCTCCTGGCCCTCCTCTAACCTGTCCTCAGGATTCTTTTCAATCCTTCCCTCCTGACTGTCTGACAGATCTGTAGTTGCCTGTCCCCTCCACAGCCTTTACTTTTTTTTCCTTTGGTCTGGGGTGTCAATTAAATAATTTACCTGACTGTTCCTTTTGCCACTCGATATGGACCACTGAAGCGGGATTTCAGGGATTCCCCCTGCATTGGGAGTAGTAACAATACATGGTCTCTTGGCTGAAATGTTCTAACCTTGACATTTCTTTATGTTTACATTTTCACAGCTGCCTGGGAGATCTTTAGGTGTTCCTGAGCCATTGCACAGGCTCCCCTGAGTCGCTCCCAGAGCATGGAAATGTAGTCTAACACGGAAGACTCGTTCCTCTGTCCCAAAAACTTCTCCTTGATTAGTTTAAGAGAACCTCTCACCTCGTGTCCAAAAACTAATTCAAAGAGACTAGAGCCAGTGGAATCATTGGTTAAGTCCCCGATAGGCAACAGGAGAAATCCCAGCCCTATGTCCCAGTCATGGGGTTTCTCATAGCAGTATGGCCTGATCATTGTTTTTAGGGTCTGGTGGTACCGCTCCAAAGCCCCTTGTGACTGTGGTTGGTAAGCCTTGGACTTTATTTGGGTTATGTCCAGATTACCCATGACCGTTTCAAAAAGATAAGACATAAAATGTTTACCCTGGTCCATCTGGATCTCAGCAGGCAGCCCATATCGGGTAAAGAATTGGGTTAGCCCCTCCACAACTACCTTGGCAGAGATAGTTGTTCCGGAGAATGGTCTCTGGGAATCGGGTCACCACATCCAAAATGGTGAGAAGATACTGGTAATCCCTCTATTGTTTTCAGCGGTTGTCCTGCACAATCCACCAACACTCTGCTGAAGGGTTACCCAAAAGCTGGTATGGGAATTAGGGGTGTAGGTTTAACTGCAGATTGAGGCTTCCCCACAACCTGGTACGTGTGACCAGTTTTACAGAACTCCACCACATCTTTGTGGAGTTGTGGCCAGTCAAAATGCTGTCTTATGTGGGCTTCGGTTTTTCATACACCGACATGTCCAGCCATTGGAAGTTCGTGGGCCATTCTTAATATTTCTTTAAGTGGACCTCAGCGGCACCACTATCTGGTGAACCACTGTCCACTCTTCATATGCAGGACTGTGAGGAGGTCTCCACTTCCTCATCAGCACCTCATTCTTTAAATAGTAGCACTCTGAAACTCCCTCTGCTTCAGTTTTGGTTTGGACAGTCTGTGATATATTTTTAACACTGGGTCCTGTTGCTGAGCCTCAACTAAGGAAGATCTGTTTAACACATCCTTTGGGTCCATTACCTTCCAAAAGAAGGTTTCAGACAACCAGCCAGTAGGATAATCCATCTGCAGTGTCAGTTCAAAGGATTGTTTGGCCATGGACCGAGTCACCACACAATCAGGGAGAATGTCAGGGACCTTCCCCTGTAACTGCTCTTTCTCCCTGACCTCTTTTGATTTCTCGAGAACTACTGGGGAAGCTGCACCTTTTCCCCTGTCAGATTATTACCTGGGATTAGGTCGATCTATCCACCGGTAAACTAGGTACAATCCCCATGGTTAGCGGTCCTGAAACTAGGTCACACTCCAACTGCACCCGATATAAAAGTATGGACATATACCATCTTCTGATACCATTCACTAACACTCGAGCATTCACTGCACGCTCGGAGGAAGGTCATGACTTTGCCCAGCAGAAGGGATTGGGTGGCCCCTCTATCCCTCAGTCTGACTACGGGCTTGCTTGCCTCATTGGAGGAGTGTGGGAACACTTTTTCTTGGGATACAAATTCCAGGTAACTCTCGGTGATTTTGTTAAGTTTTCCCGCACTCTCTGTGGTAGGTTTACTGGGTCTGACTGCCGCAGTTAGAGGCACAGTCTGATCTGCCGTGCTTTCCATCGGGGCCCGTTTTCCTGCACTGATCTAGTGGACTCTGATTAATCCTACAGGTTTTCCCCGTCATTTCCATCATTCAGCTCGATGGTGATCTGCCTTATTACAGTGGAAACATACAGATCGTCGGCCATTACTCCAGCTCTCAGTACCGTCCTATTTGGCTTGAGGATGGGCCCCCGTGTGTCCAGCTTTTCCTTCTAGCCCATGGCTAGCCGGGATCCAATCATCCTCCTTTTATTCTCTGGTATTCGGGGAGACAAGGGAAGTGTTTCCCTTTGGTGTTAAGGCCTTGTGTACAAGAGGAAATTCATCAGCCTGCAAAGCAACCAGCCTGGCTCTTTGAACCTCTTGCCCCTCTTTGTGGGTTTTAATGGGAGGGAGAGCGAGTTTTTGAACTCCTCGAGAACGATCTGACGTTTACATATGTGGGCTCTATCTTGAGTGTCAATATCTACTGGTCAAAAGAAAACATAAAAACAGACTGTAAAATCTTCTAGAGATACATAAAAAGGAAACGTTTGGTTAAGACAAATGTGGGTCCATTGCGGCAAAGTCAGGAGAATTTATAATGGGGAACAGAGAAATGGCAGAGAAGCTAAATGATTATCTTGTGTCTGTCCTAACTGAGGGAGATACAAGAAATCTCCCAGAATTAGAGATCCAAGGGACTCGGGAGAATGAGGACGTGAAGGAAATTAGTATTAGGAAGAAAGTTGCATTGGAGAAAATAATGGGGCTGAAGGTTGACAAGGCCCCAGGATATGATATCCTGCATCTCAGAGTGTTGAAAGAGGTAACTATGGAGATAGTGGGTGCATTGATGATCATCTTGCAAAATTCTATAGAGTCCAGAGTGGTTCCTGCAGATTGGAAGGTAGCAAATGTCACTCCACTATTTACGAAGGGAGGGAGAAAGAAAACCGGAAATTAAGGATCTGTTAGCCTTACATCAGTCGTTGGCAAAAAGCTGGAATCTATTCCAAAGGATGTGATAAATGGACACTTGGATAATAATGATCTGATTGGGCATAGTCAACATGGATTTATGAATGGGAAATCATTCTTGACGAACCTGTTGGAGTTTTTATTGAGGATGTTACTCACCAAATTGGTAAAGGGGAGTCGGTAGACGTGGTATGCTTGGATTTTCCGAAGGCTTTCGATAAAGTATCCCACAAGAGATCGGTTAACAAAATTAAAGCACATGGAATAGGAGATAATATATGTGTATGCTTTAAGGATTGGTTAACAGGCAGAAAGCAGAGAGTAGGAATAAATGGCGCATTGTTGCGTTAGCCAGCTGCGACTAGTGGGGTGCTGCAGGGATCAGTGCTTGGGCCCAAGCTGTTTACAATATATATCAATGATTTGGATATGAGGACAAACGTAATATTTCCAAGTTCACAGATGATACCAAAATAAGTGCGAATGCATGCTGTGAGGAATATGCAAAGCGGTTTCAAGGGAATTTGGACAGACTTAGTGAGTGGGCAAGAACATGGCAGAGGCAATATAAAGTGGACAAATGTGAGGTTATCCACTTTGGTAGGAGGAACAGATGCGCAGAGCATTTCTTAAATGGTAAGAGATTAGAAAGTGTAGATGTACAAAGGGATCTGGGTGTCCTTGTCAATAAGTCACTGAAAGCTAACATGCAGGTGCAGCAAGCAATTAGGGAGGCTAATGGTCTGTTAGCCTTTATCACAAGAGGACTTGTGTACAAGAGTCGTGAAGCCTTGCTTCAATTGTATAGAACCTTGGTTTGACCACACCTGGAGTGCTGTGTGCAGTTTTGGTCCCCTTACCTCAGGAAGGATATTATTGCCATAGAGGGAGTGCAATGAAGATTCACCAGACTTGTTCCTGGGATGGCGGGACTGTCCTGTGAAGAGAGAGTGGGGAAACTGGGCCTGTATTCTCTCGAGTTTCAAAGAACGAGAGGTCATAGAACATAGAACAGTACAGCACAGTACAGGCCCTTCGACCCACGGTGTTGTGCCGAACCTTTAACCTACTCAAGATCTAAGTAACTACCTACGCGTCATTCTACTATCGTCCATGTACCTAGCCAAGAGTCGCTTAAATGCCCCTAATGTATCTGCTTCTACTACCACCGCTAGCAGCGCATTCCACACACCCACCATGATCTCATTGAAACATACATTATACTGAAACGGCTAGACCGGGTAGATGCTGGTAAAATGTTTCCTCTGGTTGGGGAGTCTAGAACCAGCAGACACAATTTTAAAATAACAGAGAAGCCACTTAGGACAGAGATGAGGGGAAATTTCTTTACTCAGAAGGTTGTGATCTTTGGAATTCTCTACCCCAGAGGGCTGTGGAATCTCAGTCATTGTGTATGTTTAAAGTGGAGATTGACAGTTTTCTAAATACCAGTGACATAATAGGATATGGGGATAGTTAGGGAAAAAGGCATTGAAGTGGATGATCAGCAATTATGATATTGAATGGCGGGCCAGGCTCGATGGGCTGAATGGCCTACTCCAGCTCTTATGTTCCGAAGCTGCTAACCTCTTTCAAACTCGAGGTAAGTTTAGTCAAGCCGATTTCGAAGGGTTCAGAATTTTTGCTGGTACACCTCTGGTACTATCTCGTATGTACCCAGGATAGCATTTTTAGTCATCACAAAATCTGATGAACTTTCATCTGGCAACAGTGAATAAACCTCATGGGCTTTTCCTGTTATTTTATTTTGCAAAAACAGTGTCCATCTCTCTGCGGGCTATTTCAGCTGCTTTGCAAGTTTTTCAAAAGTGACAAAATATTCCGCCATCCTCCTCATTGAACTTTCTCATGAACTGGGAGAACTTTAAGAGCTCGGCGCATGGTTCTGATCTCGGGGTAGCTCCCTCACTAGCTGTGCCTTCACTGGGCGTATTGGGTCTTCTCTAGTTGTTTGAGCCACCTCAACTCCCTTTCTTCATTCTCCTTCTGGAATACTCTTACTTTTTCCCTTTCACTTTGCTCTTTCTCGCCCTCTCTGGAATTCTAATTCTCGTCTCTTCTGTTCTAGTTTTGCCATAGCTAACATTACTCTATCTGTTAGTAATTCTAACCCTGTGTGAGTCTTCAGCTTCAAGTGAAAAATGGTTGCACATGGGTCTGAGGATTTCGGGTTTCCGAGCTTTTGGACGGAGATTAACCCCTAACTGTCCAGCCACATTACTCAACTTTCCACAGATGCTGCCAGACCTGCTGAGTGAATCCAGCATTTCTTGTTTTTGTTTCAGATTTCCAGCATCCGCAGTATTTTGCTTTTAATTTGTTACTCAACTTTTCAACTGATAGGATGTTAACCTGTACCGAGTTACTTTACTCTGTATGTAACTCCTTTATTGCAAATGGAACTCCTTTATTCAAAAAGACAGGGAGACAGAAAGCAGGAAGCTCCAGGCTAGTTAGCTTTATATCTGTCTTGCAGAAAATGTGAGACGTTATTATTAAAGACGTAATAGCAGACACTTAGAAAAATCAGATAATCAGGCAGAGTCGACATGGTTTTCTGAAAAGGAAATCATGTTTAACAAAAGTTATTCGATTTCTTTGAAGAAGTAGCATGTGCTGTGGAGAAAGGGAACCAGGTGGATGTACTGTACTTAGAGTTCAAGAATGCATTTGATAAGGTGTCACATCAAACGTTATTGCTCATGGTATAGGGGGTAACATATTGGCATGGATAGAAGATTTGCTAGCTCACAGGAAACAGAAGGTAGGCATAAATGGGTAATGTTCTGGTTGGCAATGTGAAATGATTGGTGTGACACAGGAATCAATGTTGGGGCCTCAACATTTTACAATTTATAGAAATGACTTGGATGAATGGACCAAAGGTATAGTTGCTAAAATTGCTGATGACACAAAGTTAGGCAGTAAAGTAAGTTGTGAAGAGGACATCAGGAGGTTAAAAATGGAATATAGATATGTGAAGTCAGTGGGCAAAGATCTGGCAAATGGACTACAATGTGGAAAAATGTGAAATTGTCCATTTTGGCAGGAAGAATAAAAAAGAATCATATTATCTAAATGGTGAGAGATTGCAGAGCTCTGAGATGCAGAGGGATCTGGGTGTTCTACTGCATGAATCGCAAGAGGTGAGTATGCAGGTACAGCACGTTATTAGGAAAGCTAATAGAATGTTATTGATTATCATGAGGGGAATTGAATACAGAAGTAGGGAGATTATGCTTTAGCTGTCCAGGGCATTGGTGAGAACACATCTGGAGTACTGTGTACAGTACTGGTCTCCTTATTTAAGGAATGATGTAACTGCATTGTAAGCAGTTCAGAAAAGGTTGACGAGACTAATACTTGGATTGGGTGGATTGTCTTAGGAGGAAGGATTGGACAGGCTAGGATTGTATCCGCTGCAGTTTAGAAGAGTAAGAGGCGACTTGACTGGAACATATACGATCATGAGTGGTCTTGACAGGGTGCA
The DNA here is from genome assembly GCF_036365525.1 of Heterodontus francisci. Taxonomy (NCBI): domain Eukaryota; kingdom Metazoa; phylum Chordata; class Chondrichthyes; order Heterodontiformes; family Heterodontidae; genus Heterodontus; species Heterodontus francisci. Next base: position 1,017,927 of record NW_027141326.1, read on the forward strand.
TGTGGAAAAGGATGTTACCCATTGTGAGAGAATCTAGAGCTAGGGGTCACTATTTAAAAATAAGGAGTCGCCCATTTAAAATAGGAAAGAGGAGAATTTCTTTCTGTCAGAGGGTTGTGAGATTTTGGAATTATCTTCCTCAAAAGGCAGTAGAAGCAGAGTCTTTAAATATTTTAAAGCAGAGGTAGATAGATTTTTGATAAACAAGGGGGTAACAGGTTATCGGAGGTAGGTGAGAAGTTAAAGTTGAGGTTAAAATCAGATTAGCGATGATCTTATTAAATGGCAAGGCAGGCTTGAGGGGCCGAGTGGCCTACTCCTGCTCTTAATTCGTATGTTCACGTGTTCGTTTGCGCTGGCTTCGGAGGGTACTGGCTTCGAATGTGGATATTTTAGTGCTCTAGCAGTGGAAAACACAATAAAACTGCTTTGAAATTTGTAATTGTTTTCTCAGGATCAGTTGTTTTTGCCACTTCTCTGGCCAAAGGAGGGGTACCAGAGGACTGGTGGACAGCGAATGTGGTACCATATTCAAGAAGGGTAGCAGGGATATACCAGGTAATTACTGGCCAGTGAGTCTAACATCAGTGGTTGGGAAACTATTGGAAAAAAATCTGAAGGACAGGATTAATCTCCACTTGGAGAGGCAGAGATTAATCAGGGATAGTCAGCATGGCTTTGTCAGGGGGAGATCGTGTCTAAAAAACTTGCTTGAATTTTCGAGGAGGTGACTAGATGTGTCAATGAGGATAAAGCAGTTCATGTAGTCTACATGAACCTCAGTAAGGCTTTTGATAACGTCCTGCATGGGAGATTGGTTAAGAAGGTAAGAGACCATGGGATCCAGGGTAATTTGGCAAATTGGATCCAAAATTGGCTTCGTGGCTAGAGGCAGAGGGTGATGGTTGAGCGCTGTTTTTGCGAGTGGAAGCCTGTGATCAGTGGTGTACCACCGGGATCGGTGCTGGGACCCTTGCTGTTTGTAGTATGCATCAATGATTTAGACGTGAATATAGGAGGCATGATCAGTAAGTTCGCAGATGACACGAAAATTGACGGTGTTGAAAATAGTGAGGAGGGAAGCCTTAGATAACAGGACGATATAGATGGGCTATTAAGATGGGCAAACAGTGGCAAATGGAATTTAATCCTGAGAAATGTGAGATGATGTATTTTGGGAGGAATAGCAGGGCAAGGGAATATACAATGCAAGGGAGGACCCCTGGAAGTACAGAGGGTCAGAAGGACCATGGTGTACTTGTCTATAGATTACTGAAAGCAGCAGTACAAGGAGATAAGGTGGTTAGGAAGGCATATGGGACACGTGCCTTGATTGGCCAAGTTATAGAATGTAAGAGCAGGGAGGCTATGATGGAGCTGTATAAATCGCTAGTGAGGGCACAGCTGGAGTACTGTGTACACATCTGGTCAGTACACTATAGGAAGGATGTGATTGCACTGGGGAGGCTGCAGAGGAGATTCACCAGGATGTTGCCTGGGCTGGAGAAGTTCAGCTATGAAGAGAGATTGGATAGGCTAGGGTTGTTTTCCTTAGAGCAGAGATGGCTGACTGGGGACCTGACTGAGGTGCACACAATTATAAGGACTGAGATAGGAAGAAACCTTTTCCCTTATCAGAAGTGTCAATAACTAGGGGGGCAAAGACTGAAATTAAGGGGCAGGAGGTATAAAGAAAATTTGAGGAAAAATTATTTTCACCCAGAGGGTGATTGGAATCTGGAACACATGCCTGAAGGGGTGAAGGTCAGGAAGCCTCACAACAACGTTTAAGATGTATTTAGATGAGCATTTGAAACGCCATACCGTACAAGATTACGGGCCAAGTGCTGGAAATGGGATTAGAATAGATAGGCCTGATGGCGGGCGTGGACACGGTGGGCCAATGGGACAGTTTCTATGATGTGTAACCCTGTGACTCCAATTTCTCGTTTGTTGTTGGGTTATGGTCACTGGAACTTCCAGATGTCTGTCGAAAGCAGATGAGGATGGGTCCCAGTCTCCCCATTTGTCCTCGTGTTTATTTGATCACAACAAGGTTTATTCATTTTTAACAGTGGACGTGCTTAACACCTCAGTGAGTGTTTGTTGTGATCGTGAAAGAACCAATCAGACAGGTTTTCTTGAGATTAAACTAGAAGTCAGTTTATTACATTTCAAAATTCTAATTGAATCTAAATAAAATAATTAAAATATACTGCATTCACGCAGACACTGACACGAGAACCACACACAAATAAATTAGAATGAGAAATAAATTGTGGTTGGATATGAATCCGGAATAATTCTTTAAAAAACAAAGTCTGTGAGGTTGGATGATTCTGTGGTCTGTACGTTTGCCACCCTTAGTTATGAGTTTCATGTCATCTGAAAGACATGAAATTATGTTTTTCTTTACATAAAGGTCTATGTCATTCATATATCTATTTGTATGTCAGGAACAGCGCTAGTTCCAATACGGACCCCTGAGACTCAATACTGTATACTCCCCCTCCCCCAGTCTAAACAATGTCTGTTCACCACTTCTCTCTGCTTTCTGTCACTGAGTCAGTGTCATATCCACATTATCACTGTCACATTAATCCATGTGTTCCATCTTTCATAACAATTCAACGAAATGTCATTTTATCACAGGCCTTTTGAAAGTCCATATACATAAGACAAAACACATTATCCTCATCAACACTCACGGTTATGTCATCAACTAACTTGATCAAGATTATCAGACATGATTTTCCATTAACCTATCAGTGCTAAATGTCAAAGAACAAACAAACAACAGTACAGCACAGGAACAGGCCATTCAGCCCTCCAAGCCTGCTCCGATCACGATGCCTGCCTAAACTAAAACCTTCTGCACTTCCGGGGTCCGGATCCCTCTATACCCATCTTATTCACGTATTTGTCTAGATGCCTCTTAAACGTCTCTACGGTAACTGCTTCCAACACCTCCCCCGGCAACAGGTTCCAGGCAGTCACCACCCTCTACGTAAAGAACTTGCCTCGCACATCCCCTCTGAACGTTGCCCCTCTCACCTTAAACCTATGTCCCCAAAAACTGACTCTTCCACCCTGGGAAAAAGCTTGTAACTATCCACTCTGTCCATGCCGCTCATAACATTGTAAACCTCTATCATGTCGCCCCTCCACCTCCTTCGTTACAGTGAAAACATTCCAAGTTTATCCAACCTCCTCTCATAGCTAATACCCTCCAGACCAGGCAACATCCTGGTAAACCTCTTCTGTACCCTCTCCAAAGCCTCCACGTGCTTCTGGTAGTGTGGCGACCAGAATTGCATGCAATATTGTAAGTGTGGCCTAACTATATTTCTGTACAGCTGTAGCATGACTTGCCTATTTTTATACTCTATGCCGCGACCAATGAAGGCAAGCATGCCGTATGCCTTCTTGACTACCTTATCCACCTGCGTTGCCACTTTCAGTCACCTGTGGATCTGTACGCCCAGATCTCTCTGCCTGTCAATACTCCTAAGCGTTCTGCCATTTACTGTAAACTTCCCAACTGCATTAGACCTTCCAAAATGCATTACCTCACATTTTTCCGGATTAAACTCCATCTGTCATTTCGCCACCCAAGTCGCCAACCGATCTATATCCTGTTGTATCCTCTGACAATCCTCATCACTGTCCGCAACTCCACAAACCTTTGTGTCGCACTTATCAGACTAGCTACATTTTCCTCCAAATCATTTATATATACTACAAAGAGCAAAGGTCCCAGCACTGATCCCTGTGGAACACCACTAGTCACATCCCTCCATTCAGAAAAGCACCCTTCCACTGCTACCCTCTGTCTTCTATGACTGAGCCAGATCTGTATCCATCTTGCCAGCTCCCCTCTGATCCGATGTGACTTCACATTTTGTATCAGTCTGCCATCTTGTCAAAGGCTTTACTGAAGTCCATATAGATAACATCCAATGCCCTTCCTTCATCAAATATCTTCGTCACTTCCTCAAAAACTCAATCAAATTAGTGAGATCCGACCTCCCCTTCACAGAACCATGCTGCCTCTCGCTAACACGTCCATTAGTTTCCAAATGGGAGTAAATCCTACCCCGAAGACCCTCTCTAATAATTTCCCTACCACTGACGTAAGGCTCACCGGCCGATAATTTCCTGGATTATCCTTGCTACCCTTCTTAAACAAAGGAACAACAGTGGCTATTCTCCAGTTCTCTGGGACCTCACCTGCCACCAATGAGGATGCAAAGATTACTGTCAAGGCCCCAGCAATTTCTTCCCTTGCCTCCCTCAGTATTCTGGGCCTGATCCCATCAGGCCCTGGGGACATATCTACCTTAATGCTTTGCAAGACACCCAACGCCTCCTCCTTTTTGATAATGAGATGACTGAGACTATCTGCACTCCCTTCCCTAGGCTCATCATCCAGAAAGTCCTTCTCCTTGGTGAATACTGATGCAAAGTACTGATTTCGTACCTCGCCCATTTCCTCTGGCTCCATACGTAGAATTCCCATCTCTGTCCTTGAGTGGGCCAACCCTTTCCCTGGTTACCCTCTTGCTCTTTATATATGTATAAAAAGCCTTGGGATTTTCCTTAATCCTGTTTGCCAATGACTTCATATAAACCCTTTTCGCCCTCCTGAATCCTTGCTTAAGTTCTTTCCTACTGTCTTTATATTCCTCAAACGATTCGTCTGTTCCTAGCCTTCCAACCCTTACAAATGCTTCCTTTTTCTTTTTGACTAGACTCACAATATCCCGCGTTATCCAAGGTTCCAGAAACTTGCCAAACTGATCGCTCTTCTTCACAGGGACATCCTGGTCCTTGATTCAAATCAACTGACGCTTGAAGACTCCCATATGTCAGATGTTGATTTACCCTCAAACAGCCGCCCCCAATCTAAATTCTTCAGTTCCTGCCTAATATTGTTATAATTAGCCTTCCCCCAATTTAGCACCTTCACCCGAGGACTACACTTATCCTTATCCACAAGTACCTTAAAACTTATGGAATTATGATCACTGTTCCGGAAATGCTCCCCGACTGAAACTTCGACCACCTGGCCGGGCTCATTCCCCAATACCAGGTCCAGTACGGCCCCATCCCTAGTTGGACTATCTACGTATTGTTTCAAGAAGCCCTCCTGGATGCTCCACACAAATTCTGCCCCATCCAAGCCCCGAGCACTAAGTGAGTCCCAGTCAATATTGGGGAAGTTAAAATCACCCACCACTGCAACCTTTACATCTTTCCAAAATCTGTCTACATATCTGCTCCTCTACCTTCAACTGGCTGTTGGGAGGCCTGTAGTAAACCTCCAACATCGTGACTGTACCCTTTTTATTCCTGAGCTCCACCCATATTGCCTCGCAGCATGCCCCCTCCGAGGTGTCCTCCCGCAGTACAGCTGTGATATTCTCCTTAACCAGTAATGCAACTCACCCACCCCTTTTACACCCCGTATATCCCGCCTAACGCTTCTAAAGCCTGGAACATTTAGCTGCCAATCCTGCCCTTCCCTCAACCAATTCTCTGTAATAGCAACAACATCAGATTTACAAGTAATAATCCAAGCTCTAAGTTCATCTGCCTGACCTGTTATACTTCTTGCATTGAAACAAATGTACTTCAGACTGCCAGTCCCGCTGTGCTCCGTAACATCTCCCTGCCTGCTCTTCCTCTTCGTCTTACTGGCCTTATTTACTTGTACCCCCTCATTTATTTCACTTTCTGTCCTTCTGCTCTGCTTCCCACCCCCTGCCACACTAGTTTAAACCCTCCCGAGTGACGCTAGCAAACCTCGCAGCCAGGATATTTGTGCCCCTCCAGTTTAGATGCAACCCGTCCTTCTTGTAAAGGTCCCATCTGTCCCAGAAGAGATCCCAATCGTCTCGATATCAGAAACCCTCCCTTCTACACCAGCCGTTCAGCCACGTGTTTAACTGCACCATATTCCTATTTCTATCCTCACTGGCACGTGTTATTTATTATACCCTGTTTTCCCAAGCAAGATATCTATTTGCACTGGGCTACGGCCTCTAGAAATTACCAAACACCAACATACACTGACTGGTCGGTAGTTATAGGGTTTATCGAATCTCTCCTTTTGGAAACAGGGTGTGACATTTATAGCCTTCCAGTCCTCTGACAACTCTTTCATATCTAAGGAGGATTGTACGATTCTGGCCAGTGCCCCTGCTATGTCCACCATTCTTTCCCTCAACAAACCTCATATATCCTATCTAAACCGGGTAAATCTTTTACTTTATTGTGGTACAAAAAGTGTTGGATTGAAAGGGGTTGACTTAACCTGTTTGTTCAGTGACTGTAATTAATGTCAGTCACTATGGACACTAATTGCGTCACTGGAGGGTTTCCCTCTTCTATTAATAATGGGCTCCATTCAAAGTGCTATCCCATAGTTTCAGTTGGAGCATCAACCCTGACATGAACAGGGATCCGTGGCTGCAGTGAGATGGAGTGGGTAGATCAGAATCTGATAACAATAGATTGGAATCTTACAACAATGGGTCAGAATCTGAGAACAATAGATTGGAATGTTGCAACAATGGGTCAGAATCTGAGAACAATAGATTGGAATATTACAACAATGGGTCAGAATCTGAGAACAATAGATTGGAATGTTGCAACAATGGGTCAGAATCTGAGAACAATAGATTGGAATGTTGCAACAATGGGTCAGAATCTGAGAACAATAGATTGGAATGTTACAACAATGGGTCAGAATCTGAGAACAATAGATTGGAATGTTACAACAATGGGCAGCAGGAGTTTCTCCTATTGGCTTGGCGAAATTACTGCAGATTATTTTTGGATAACATTAAAATGGCGGATCTATTTTGCACTGAAGATGATTGAAACGATTTACGAACCCATCCTCGCTATTATTGGTGTACCTGGTAAGTCTCTGTATCCAACTGTTGGATCTATAAAGACTGCCCGGTGTCCAATCCTCAGGCTTGTGGGGTATCAGTGGACCCTCATTCTGTGTCTATCCCTGTCCACCTCAAAGACTGCCCTGTGTCCAATCCTCAGCAGAGAGAAGCAGGATGAAAGGTCCTGTGGCTTTGTCAGGATATCGGGATTCGTGATGGTGTCGGTGGCTCTGCGGGGTCCCCTTGACAACGGGGAGAGATACAGGAACTGGTGGAACTCTCACTACATTAATGTGCAGTTGGTGTGTGAGCATGCCCAGTACATCATGTTGGTGAATGTCCACTATCCTGGCACCAGCCAGGATACCTTCATTCTGAAACAGTCAGCCGGTCCCAATATTTCGGAGCTCCATGGAAAACCGGAATGCGGTTCCTCAGAGACAATGGACCCCCACACCCCAGACATGGCTATACCTCCTACACCCCCAAACCCACTTTCCACTGCCAGTCAAACAAACACTCCAGCAGGAACACAGTGGAACAGACCATCGGTGTGATGAAGCAATTCTTACAATGTCTGAACCGCTCGGGGGGAGCCCTCCAGTACACACTGGAGCAGGTGTCCAAGTGCATGGTGTTCTGCGGCACCCTTCATATCATCACCATCATGAGGACACAGTCATTGGCACCAGGAATCCGGAGGCTCCCTCAGGAGGAAGAGGAGGAGGCAGGGAGGATATTTCCTGGTTGCCTTCGACCCGGACAGGCTGTTGGAGAGTCCCTGCCAAGATTCCAGATACCACAGGACAACTTCCCTGTCCCACCATGTATCCCCCCCATTCTCCACCATTACACCCATCTGAACGCCCCGTGACAGCGTCCCCTTGGTCACCATCCTGCAATAAAAGCCACCAACAAAAACCTTTTCATTAACATCTCTATCCATCACCAATTAAACAAACAAAACTGAACTATTCACACTTGTGTATTCCCTTGGTGCCTGTCTTGTGAGTTCCCTCGACCTGCTTTGTGCTCCTACACAATGTTTCTCCAGTGACTGCAGCATGGCTGGTGAAAGGCTGCTGACTTTCACTGGGGGGTGACTGCAGATTGCCTTGGAGAACGTCCTCGAGCGGCTCTGGGCACTGAGGGCTCGGATTCAGACTGCACCACCTCAATATGGGCAGCAGCAGCCTGGGATGGCTGATGAGTAACAGCAAGGACATTGGTGGAGTGACAGTGAAGGGAGAACAAATACTGTCATCCTGAGAGAGGACAGCAGGTTCATGCTCCACGGAGCCACTGTAAATCCCACTTGATGACACCTCAGCAATCCATGTAACCTACCGAATCACTGAGACGCTGGGTGTCTGCCGTCTGTGCTGCTGTGGAAGCTGAGACAATGGGGCTCATTCTGGGGTAGGTGGGACCTCTACAAACAGGATGGTCGTCACCTGAACCAGAGGGGTACCAATATTCTGGGGGGGAGATTTGCTAGTGCTCTTCGGGGGAATTTAAACTCATTCAGCAGGGGAATGGGAACCTAAATTGTAGTTCCAGTGTACAGGATGTTGAGAGTAGTGAGGTCAGGGATAAGGTTACAAGGACGCAAGAGGGCACTGGCAAGCAAGAACTTGGTTTAAAGTGTGTCAACTTCAACGCCAGGAGCATCCGGAATAAGGTGGGTGAGCTTGCAGCATGGGTTGGTACCTGGGATTTCGATGTTGTGGCCATTTCGGAGACATGGGTAGAGCAGGGGCAGGAATGGATGTTGCAGGTTCCGGGATTTAGATGTTTCAGTTAAAACAGAGAAGAGTGTAAAAGAGGAGGGGGTGTGGCATTGTTAATCAAGGAGAGTATTACAGCGGCAGAAAGGACGTTTGAGGACTCGTCTACTGAGGTAGTATGGACCGAGGTTAGAAACAGGAGAGGAGAGGTCACCCTGCTGGGAGTCTTCTGTAGACCTCCGAATAATTCCAGAGATGTAGAGGAAAGGATAGCGAAGATGATTCTCGACAGGGGCGAGAATAACAGGGTAGTTGTTATGGGGGACTTTAACTTTCCAAATATTGACTGGAAATACTATAGTTCGAGTACTTTAGATGGGTCAGTTTTTGTCCAGTGTGTACAGGAGGGTTTTCTGACACAGCATGTAGACAGGCCAACCAGGGGCGATGCCACATTGGATTTGGTACTGGGTAATGAACCCGGCCAGGTGTTAGATTTAGATGTAGGTGAGCACTTTGGTGATAGTTATCACAATTCGGTTAGGTTTAACTTAGCGATGAGCAGGGACAGGTATATATGGCAGGGCAAGAATTATAGCGGGGGGAAAGGAAATTATGATGCGATTAGGCAAGATTTAGGATGCGTAGGATGGGGAAGGAAACTGCAGGGGATGGGCACAATCGAAATGTGGAGCTTATTCAAGGAGCAGCTACTGCGTGTCCTTGATAAGTATGTACCTGTGAGGCAGGGAGGAAGTTGTCGAGCGAGGGAGCCGTGGTTTACTAAAGAAGTTGAAGCACTTGTCAAAAGGAAGAAGAAGGCTTATGTTAGGATGAGACGTGAAGGCTCAGTTAGGGCGCTTGAGAGTTACAAGCCAGCCAGGAAGGATCTAAAGGGAGAGCTAAGAAGAGCAAGGAGTGGACACGAGAAGTCATTGGCGGAAAGGATCAAGGAAAATCCTAAGGCTTTCTGTAGGTATATCAGGAATAAAAGAATGACTAGAGTTAGATTAGGGCCACTCAAGGATAGTAGTGGGAAGTTGTGTGTGGAATGAGATGAGATAGGGGAAGCGTTAAATGAATATTTTTCGTCAGCACTGACAGTAGAGAAAGAAAATGTTGTCGAGTAGAATACTGAGATTCAGACGACTAGGCAAGATGGGATTGAGATTCACAAGGAGGATGTGTTAGCAATTTTGGAAAGTGTGAAAATAGATAAGTCCCCTGGGCCAGATGGGATTTATCCTAGGATTCTCTGGGAAGCCAGGGAGGAGATTGCAGAGCATTTGCCCTTGATCTTTATGTCGTCATTGTCGACAGGAATAGTGCTGGAAGATGGAGGATAGCAAATGTTGTCCCCTTGTTCAAGAAGGGGAGTAGAGACAGCCCTGGTAATTATAGACCTGTGAGCCTTACTTCGGTTGTGGGTAAAATGTTGGAAAAGGTTATAAGAGACAAGATTTGTAATCATCTTGAAAAGAATAAGTTCATTAGAGATAGTCAGCACGGTTTTGTGAAGGGTAGGTCGTGCCTCACAAACCTTATTGAGTTTTTCGAGAAGGTGACCAAACTGGTGGATGAGGGTAAAGCAGTGGATGTGGTGTTTATTGATTTCAGTAAGGCGTTTGATAAGGTTCCCCACGGTAGGCTATTGCAGAAAATACGGAAGTATGGGGTTGAAGGTGATTGAGAGCTTTGGATCAGAAATTGGCTAGCTGAAAGAAGACAGAGGGTGGTGGTTGATGGCAAATGTTCATCCTGGAGTTTAGTTACTAGTGGTGTACCGCAAGGATCTGTTTTGGGGCCACTGCTGTTTGTCATTTTTATAAATGACCTGGAAGAGGGTGTAGAAGGGTGGGTTAGCAAATTTGTGGATGACACGAAGGTCGGTGGAGTTGTGGATAGTGCCGAAGGATGTTGTAGGGTACAGAGGGACATAGATAGGCTGCAGAGCTGGGCTGAGAGATGGCAAATGGAGTTTAATGCGGAAAAGTGTGAGGTGATTCACTTTGGAAGGCGTAACAGGAATGCGGAGTACTGGGCTAATGGGAAGATTCTTGGTAGTGTAGATGAACAGAGAGATCTTGGTGTCCAGGTACATAAATCCCTGTAAGTTGCTACCCAGGTTAATAGGGCTGTTAAGAAGGCATATGGTGTGTTAGCTTTTATTAGTAGGGGGATCGAGTTTCGGAGTCACGAGGTCATGCTGCAGCTGTACAAAATTCTGGTGAGACCGCACCTGGAGTATTGCGTGCAGTTCTGGTCACCGCATTATAGGAAGGATGTGGAAGTTTTGGAAAGGGTGCAGAGGAGATTTACTAGGATGTTGCCTGGTATGGAGGGAAGGTCTTACGAGGAAATGCTGAGGGACTTGAGATTGTTTTCGTTGGAGAGAAGGAGGAGGAGAGGTGACTTAATAGAGCCATATAAGATAATCAGAGGGTTAGATGGGGTGGATAGTGAGAGTCATTTTCCTCGGTGATGGCAAACACGAGGGGACATAGCTTTAAGTTGAGGGGTGATAGATATAGGACAGATGTTAGAGGTAGTTTCTTTACTCAGAGAGTAGTAGGGGTGTGGAACGCCCTGCCTGCAACAGTCGTAGACTCGCCAACTGTAAGGGCATTTAAATGGTCATTGGATAGACATATGGATAAAAATGGAACAGTGTAGGTCAGATGGTTTCACAGGTCGGCGCAACATCGAGGGCCGAAGGGCCTGTACTGCGCTGTAATGTTCTAATCTAATCTAATGGTCACCAAACACTGTATCACATCTGGGTCCCCTAATGCTGTCATAGAGTTAGTGACCATTTCCACAGGGGAAGGAATAGGCTTCTAGCTCTGTGCAATGTCCTGTGCCATGTTGGAGCCGGACTCCTCCATGTTCCTTGACAGTGATAACAGACTGTCGGACAGGCCTGTCAATGGACAAAGTACCTCAGTGTACATGTCGATCAGCATTCTCCTGCATGCTGTTCCAGCAATGTTTATATCTGAGTCCTGTGTATTATAACTCGTTTGTGACCTTGCCCTCCGGTGATCTGACACATGAACTATCCTTTCCCCGTGGCCTGGCTGTAGCTCACTCGTGCTCGGTGACTCACCACGTGCAGATTCTGACTCTATACCAGCCTCTAAGGTACACGCACTGTAAGTATTTGAGCTGTTGGCTGTGAGTATCAGAGCAAGTGATGGGGCTTCACCATCAGTGCTGTGCTGCTGCTCTTTCTCTGTCTCCTGGAGCTGCTGTGACTGGGAAGCTGGCAGTTTGCAGTTATCGTTGGAAAGTACAAAATCAGAAGGGGAGGGTTGGGTTGAGTGATTGGGGGTGGGATGGAAAGCAGGAGGTCCATGGTCCCACCATCTCCAGCTTGTACATCATCCCAGACAGCAGGATGAGGGGGAGGTGGGAGTTAAGAAGGGACATCAGGCAGGTGCATAACATCATCCTGAATGCTCTTGGTCATGTCGGATGCTACGGGCTCTGTCACAGCCAGTCCCATGATGTGGAGAACCATCTCCTCCCTTTGGTTCAGGGGATGAAGGTCTGCCTGGCCCCCGCCGGTTCACTTCTTCGCCTGTGATTATGGGCCACCTTGTCCTGTAAGAGATGGGATGGAATATCAGTAATTGTGTTTCACTGTATTTGGGTGATGTGCCTGCCATAGCTGAATAGCTGGAGGTATGTGGAGGCAGTGAGAGGTGGGTATGAGGCTGGTATCAGTGGAAGGTGTGTGAGGGTGAGGTGGAGTATGTGAATGTTCGGTGTGAGTCCTGAGTGTTGGGTGCTCCTGATGGGTGAGTGATGGGGGTGTGGTGCATTGAGCAGTGTGAGATGTTGGTGATGTTGGGGGTAGGAGATGCCATTTGGAGATGAAGTCACTGACATCGAACACCCGTGTGAGCTCATTAAACTTCTTCTGGCACTGCTGCCACGTCCTCGGGCCCACACCTCTTGCATTGACATCCCTGGCCACCTTCTCCCAGTCCCTTCAGAGAGCGTTACTTGAGGGCCTCGGCCGCACGCCATGGAAACATGGCCTCCTTCCTCCTGTCACCCTCCATGACAAAGGCCTCCAGCACTACATCCGTGAACTGCAAAGCCCTCTATAGTTTTTTAGTTTTAGTGTTAGAGATACAGCACTGAAACAGGCCTTCGGCCCACTGTGTCTGTGCCGATCATCAACCAGCCATTTATACTAATCCTACACTAATTCCATATTCCTACCACATATTCCTACCTGTCCCTATATTTCCCTACCACCTACCTATACTAGGGGCAATTTATAATGGGAAATTAACCTATCAACCTGCAAGTCTTTGGCATGTGAGAGGAAACCGCAGCACCCGAAGGAAACCCACGCAGACACAGGGAGAACTTGCAAACTCCACACAGGCAGTACCCAGAATTGAACCCGTGTCGCTGGAGCTGTTCGGCTGCAGTGCTAACCACTGCACCACTGTGCCGCCCTAATGTTCCATTTACCTTGTTTCCAATTGCAGAATTCACAGTCAGCACACGCAGACTCCTGTGATTCAGTGCAGCTTCCCTTTAAGAGGGACAGAATGCCTTTAAAAGCTGAATGCTGGCTGAAACACGAGCCAGCCTCACACACAGTTCTGTCCCAGTTAACAGTGCAGACAGACAGCAGTGCGGGTCACCCTGGGCAGCAAGTAGAATTCATGGAAATGAGGAGACAGCAGAAGCTTTGTGTGTCACCTGCCTCAACAAGAACGGGCACGGGCAGATCATGAATCACAAACCCGACGCACAGAAGGAGGATATTCGGCCCATTGTGTTAGTGCAGTCTCTTTGAAAGGGATATCTAATTAGTTCCTCTCCCCTCCTCTTGCCCCACATTCCATCTTTTTAAATTCCAATTCATGTATTTGCTGTATTCTCTTTTGAAAGATATTATTGAATCTGCTTCCACCATGTTTTCAGGCAGTGAATTCCAGATCCCAACAACTTGCTGTGTAAGAAAATTCTCCTCATTTCACCTCTGGTTCTTTGTCAATTACCTTCAATCTGTGTCTTCTTAATACTGAACTTTCTGACACTGGAAACAGTTTCACATTAATTACTCTATCAAAACCCTTCATGATTTTGAATTCTATATTAAATCTCCCCTTACCCTTCACTGCTCGAAAGAGAACAATCCCAGCTTTTCCAATCTCTCCACGTAACTGAATTCCCAGGTCCCTGGTACCATTCTAGTAAATCATCTCTGTATCTTCACTAAGTCCTTGACATCCTTACCAATGTGTGGTGATCAGAATTGGACACAATCCTCCAGCTGGGACCTAACCAAGAATGTATAAAAATCAGCATTTCCTCCTGAATTTTATTACTCTGTGCCTCTCTCTAACACCAAGGAAACTACATGTTACCTTCAAAGATCCGTGTGTGTACACCTCCAGTTCTCTCTAATCCTGCACCCACTTTATAATGGTACCATTGAGTTTATATTGTTTCTCCTCATATTTCCTACCCAAATGTCTCACTTCACACTTCACTGTGTTAAATTACATCTGCCATGTTCCTGTACATTTCACCAGTCAGTCTCTGTCCTGCTGAAGTCTGTTACTATCATTCACACTCTTTATTAACATTTCTGAGTTTCCTGTCATCTGGAAACTTTGACATTATCCCGTCTGTACACACGCCCATTACATTAACATACAGCAACAGTGATCCCAACAGTGACCCTGGGGAACCCCACTGTGTACTTCCCTCCAGACCGAACAACAACCATTCTCCAATACTCTCCGTTTTCTGTCACGGAGCTAAGTTCCTGCTTGCTGGCATTGAAAATAAAAAAAAGCACTTCCATTTATGTAACGCCTTTATGACCACTGCATGTCCCAAAGCGATTTACAACCAACGCGTACCTTTTAATGTTTAGTCAGTCTTGTAATGTAGGAAAAACACAGCCAATTTCCGCACAGCAAGATCCCACAAGTAGCAGTGTGATCATGATCAGATCTGTTTTTGTGATGTTGATTTGAGGGGTAAATGTTGGCCAGGACACTGGGAATAATTCCGCTGACCTTCTAAATAATTCCATGGGATCTTTCCATCCCATGAGTGGGCAGACGGGGCCTGGCTTTACCTTTTCTTTGATAAGGCGGCACCTGTGACAGTGCAGCACTCCCTCAGTACTGCACTGCAGTGTCAGCCTTGATTCTTGTGATCAAGTCCTGCAGTGACATTTGATCCTTGAAGCTTGTGACTGATTGGGGAGAGAGCCACAAACTGAGCCACTGCTGACATTGGTCCTTTAATCCCATGTGTTTCTAATTTGGTAACATGGTTGTGATGTAGTACTTTATCAAACGCCCGTTTAAAGGATAGGAATATTGGGAAAGTACAGGCAGGAACAATCATAGGAATTATAGAATAGCATTGCACTGAAGGAGGCCATTTGGTCCATCAAGTCTGTGCTGTCACTTTTGAAGAGCTTCCAGTTAGTCCCTCACCCGGGCTCTTTCCCAGATTCTTCCATTTTTTCTGCCTTAAGATATCTATCCGATTCCCTTTTGGAATCTACTATTGAATCTGTATCCTTCAGCCTACCAGACCACACATTGCAAATCCGAAACACCCATTGCATAAAAAAATCCCCGTGCCACCTCTGCTTCTTGTTTCCAATCACCGTAAATCTGTGTCCTCTTGTTAATGGCCCCTCACACATTGGAAACAATTTCATTTTATTTAATTTATATAAACTCCACATAATCTTAAACATTTCGATCAGATCTCCTTTTAAATTTCCCTACTCTAAGGTGAACAATCCCAGCTACATAACTGTAATCCCTCATCCCTGGAAATGTTCCAGTGAAATCCCCTCTCCAAAGGTTTAATGTCCTTCCTAAAGTGGGTTTTCCATTATTGGACACAATAGTCCAGGTGCAGATGAACTAGTCTTTTCTATGGGATTAATATAACATCCTGACTATTCTACTCTGTGTCTCTATTAATAAAGCCTAAGCAAGATCCCACAAGTAGCAGTGTGATCATGATCAGATCTGTTTTTGTAATGTTAATTTGAGGGGTAAATGTTGACCAGGACACTGGGAATAATTCCCCTGACCTTCTAAATAATTCCATAGGATCTTTACATCCACCTGAGAGGGCAGACGGGGCCTGGCTTTACCTTTTCTTTGATAAGGCGTCACCTCTGACAGTGCAACACTCCCTCAGTACAGGACTGCAGTGTCAGCCTTGATTCTTGTCATCAAGTCCTGCAGTGACACTTGATCCTAGAAGATTGTGATTGAAAGGGGAGAGAGTTACAAACTGAGCCACGGCTGACATTGACTCTTTAATCCCATGTGTTTTTAATTCGGTAACACTGCTGTTATGTGGTACCTTCTCAAACACCTGTTGAAAGGATAGGAATATTGGGAAAGTACAGACAGGAACAATCATAGAATCATAGAATTGCACAGCCCTGAATGATGTTATTCTGCCCATCAATTCAGTGCTGGCCCTTTCAAAGAGCAATCCAGTTACTCCCACTCCCTGACTCTTTCACTATATCCTAACATTTCTTCTGCTTCAGATATTTATCCAATTCCCATTTGGGATCCACTGTTGAATCTGTATCCATCAGCCTATCAGACATTGTATTCCAAATCCAAACCACTCAGAAACAAAAATCCTCATGCCTGCTTCTTTTACCAATCACCTTAAAACTGTGTCTCTGGTTAGCGGTCCCTTGGACATTGGAAACAGTTTCTCTTTATTTAATTTATCTAAACCCTTCCTAATGTTAAACACCTCAATGAAATCTCCTCTGTGAGTTCTCTGCTCTAAGCAGTACAATCCCAAATACATAACTGTAATCCCTCATGCCTGGACAAGTTCTAGTAAAACAGTTCTGTCACCTCTCCAAAGGCTTCATGTCCTTCCTAAAGTGTGGTTCCCAGTATTCGACACAAGACTTCATGTGCAGCTGAACTAGTATTTTATATATGTTTCACATGATGTCCTTGCTTTTGTTCATTTTGCCTCTTTTTAGAAAACCTAGGATCCCATATATTTATTAACTGTTTCGCTACCCTTTCGTGCCAGCTTCAAAGATTTGTGTACAAACACCCCAGGTGTCTCTGTTATTTCACCACCTTTATAGTTGTACCATTTAACTTGTCGTGTCTCTCCTCATTCATCCTTTCAAAATGTATTACCTCACACATCTGCAATGCCAATTAAATATTTAGAAGATTGAAGCCATTGTTTTCTGTCTCTGCTCCAAACATTTCCTAGCTACACACTCCATCCCTCTCCTTTGTAAATGCTTGAGACGAAGTCAAACTGTTCAGAAACGTGGGTACATAGTTAACCGTGAGATGCCTGGCGATGGGCTTCTGACCAAATATTCACACCATCAGTAAAACGGCTTATTTCCACCCAATAGTGAGGAAGGATATTAGCTCTGATGATGTGGAGTCTGTATGGGAAGAGCTGAGAAACACTAAGGGGCAAAAAACGTTAGTGGGTGTTATATATAGACCCCCAAACTGTGGTGGTGATGTGGGAATGGTCTTAAACAGGAAATTAGAGATGCATGCGATAAAGCAACATCTGTAATTATGGGTGAGTTTAATCTGCATATAGATTGGTCAAATCAAATTTGTCACAATAACGTCAAGGAGGAATTCATGGAATGTATATGGGATGGTTTTCTGGAGCAATACGTTGAGGAACCAACCAGAGAACAGGCCATAATAAAAGCAAAATACTGCGGATGCTGGAAATCTGAAATAAAAACAAGAAATGCTGGAATCACTTAGCAGGTCTGGCAGCATCTGTGGAAAGAGAAGCAGAGTTAACGTTTCGGGTCATGACCCTTCTTCGGAACTGACAAATATTAGAAAAGTCACAGATTATAAACAAGTGAGGTGGGGGTTGGGCAAGAGATAACAAAGGAGAAGGTCTAGATTGGACCAGGCCACATAGCTGACCAAAAGGTCACGGAGCAAAGGCAAACAATATGTTAATGGTGTGTTGAAAGACAAAGCATTAGTCCAGATTAGGTGTAAATACACTGAATATTGAACAGCAGCAAGTGCAAACCTGAAAAAAAACCTGGAAAAAAACAGTGGGTCAGCTAACTGAACAAACTAAGATGAAATGAAATAAATGCAAAAAAAGATTGTAAAAAATGTAAAAAAGAATGTAAAAAAAGGATGAAAAAATAACTAAAAATGAAAGTAAAATGGGGGGCTGTCATGCTCTGAAATTATTGAACTCAATGTTCAGTCCGGCAGGCTGTAGTGTGCCTAATCGGTAGATGAGATGCTGTTCCTCGAGCTTGCGTTGATGTTCACTGGAACACTGCAGCAATCCCAGGACATAGATGTGAGCATGAGAGCAGGGGGGAGTGTCTGCAGGGGGGAGTTGCAAGCTGATTGGTTGGGTGAGTAGCAGCTGTTAGTGCATGTCGATATCTTTAAAAAAGTGAAAAGTTTATTTTTGTGGGAAAAGAACTCTGGTGATAAGGTGAGTAGATTAGATTAGATTAGATTAGAGATACAGCACTGAAACAGGCCCTTCGGCCCACCGAGTCTGTGCCGAACATCAACCACCCATTTATACTAATCCTACACTAATCCCATATTCCTACCAAACATCCCCACCTATTCCTATATTTCCCTACCACCTACCTATACTAGTGACAATTTATAATGGCCAATTTACCTATCAACCTGCAAGTCTTTTGGCTTGTGGGAGGAAACCGGAGCACCCGGAGAAAACCCACGCAGACACAGGGAGAACTTGCAAACTCCACACAGGCAGTACCCGGAATCGAACCCGGGTCCCTGGAGCTGTGAGGCTGCGGTGCTAACCACTGCGCCACTGTGCCGCCCAAAGTACTACTGAAATGTTTCTTTTTTAATTCAGTGTAGTTTATTAAGAATCTTAGATTGAAGTGGGTAGAAAAAGGCCCCTCATGTAATTAGTATTTTTAAATTATGGGTTTAACTAATTAATCTAAGGGTAGGTCATGACAGGAGAGTTCAGTCCCGTGATCTGCTCCTCCTGCCCTTTGTGGGAAATGAGGGACGCTTCCAGTGCCCCTGGTGACCATGTGTGCTGGAAGTGTATCCATCTGCTGCTGCTGGCTACCCACATTACGGAGAAGGAGCTGCGGGTGAAATCACTGTGGAACATCCTTAATGCTGAGGAAGTCGTGGATAACATGTTTAGCGAGGTGGTCACACCGCAGGTAATCGCTGCACAGGCAGAAAAGCGATGGGTGACCACCAGACGGAGTAGTAGGCACAGGCAGGTAGTGCAGGAGTCCCCTGTGGCCACCCCCCTCTCATACAGATAGACCGCTTTGGATACTGTTGGGGGGATGACCTCCCAGGGGAAAGCGGCAACAGCCAGGCCCGTGGGACCACAGAGGGCTCTGCTGCACAGCAGGGGTGGAAAACGGGTGGAAGAGCTATCATGATAGGGGATTCTATCGTAGGGGGTGCAGGTAGGCGTTTCTGTGGCCGCAAAAGAGACACCAGGATGGTATGTTGCCTCCCTGCTGCTAGGGTCAAGGATGTCTCGGAGTGGCTGCAGAAAATTCTGAAAGGGGAGAGTGAGCAGCCAGAGGTCGTGGCCCATATTGGTGCAAACGATATACACAGGAAGAGAGATAAGGTCCTGCACAGTGAATACAGAGAGTTAGGCAGAAGGTTAAAAAGTAGAACCTCTAGGGATAATCTCAGGATTTGGCCTAATCATCAGCCTCAAGAAAACGAACATCATGGGACAGGACGTCAGAAATGCTCCATCCATCAATATTGGCGACCACGCTCTGGAAGTGGTTCAAGAGTTCACCAACCTAGGCTCAACTATCACCAGTAACCTGTCTCTAGATGCAGAAATATGTGGCGTTTGCAAGTTCTCCCTGTGTCTGCGTGGGTTTCCTCCAGGTGCTCCGGTTTCCTCCCACATGCCAAAGACTTGCAGGTTGATAGGTAAATTGGCCATTATAAAATTGCCCCGAGTGGAGGTAGGTGGTAGGGAAATATAGGGACAGGTGGGGATGTGGTTGGAATATGGGATCAGTGTAGGATTGGTATCAGTGGGTGGTTGATGGTCGGCACAGACTCGGTGGGCCGAAGGCCCTGTTTCAGTGCTGTATCTCTAAAATAAAATCAACAACGCATGGGAAAAGCTACCACTGCTATTTCCAGACTGGCCAAGAGAATGTTGAAAAAGGCGCACTGACAAAGAACACAAAACTCCGAGTGTATCAAGCCTGTGTCCTCAGTACCTTGCTCAATGGCAGCAAGGCCTGGACAACGTATGTCAGCCAACAGCGACGTGTCAATTCATTCCATCTTCGCTGCCTCCGGAGAATACTTGGTATCAGGTGGCAGGACCGTATTTCCAACACAGAAGTCCTCGAGGCGGCCAACATACCCAGCTTATACACACTACTGAGTCAGTGGCGCTTGAGATGGCTTGGCCATGTCAGCCGCATGGAAGTTGGCAGGATCCCCAGGGACACATTGTACAGCGAGCTCGCCACTGGTATCAGACCCACCGGCCGTCCATTTCTCCACTTTAAAGACGTCTGCAAACGCGACATGAAGTCCTTTGACATAGATCACAAGTTGCGGGAGTCAGTTGCCAGCGATCGCCAGAGCTGGCGGGCAGCAATTAAGGCAGGGCTAAAGTGTGGTGAGTCGAAGAGACTTAGCAGTTGGCAGGAAAAAAGACAGAAGTGCAAAGGGAGAGCCAACTGTGTAACAGCCCCGACAAACAAATTTTTCTGCAGCATCTGTGGAAGAGCCTGTCCCTCTAGAATATGCCTTTATCGCCACTCCAGGCGCTGCTCCACACACCACTGACCACCTCCAGGCGCGTATCCAATGTTTCTCGAGACAAGGAGGCCAAAGAAGAAGAAGAATCTCAGGATTACTCCCTGTGCCACGTGCTAGTGAGGGTAGGAATAGGAGGATTAGGCAAATGAATGTGTGGCTGAAGAGCTGGTGTCGGCGGGAGAGCTTCAGCTACTTGGATGATTGGGATCTCTTCTGGTGCAGAGATGACCTGTACAAAAGGGTCAGGTTGCGTCTAAACTGGAAGGGGACCGATATCCTTGCGGGGAGGTTTGTTAGTACTACTCGGGAGGGTTTAAACTAGTCTTGCAGGGGGGTAGGACTCAAAGTAGTAGTCTCTCCGATGAGGTAGTTGAGGTAAATGTAGAGGTTAATGCAAGAAAGTCCAGTAGGCAGGCCGGGCAGGGGCCGGACAGGGAGCGTGGAAGATCTGGTAGGCTAAACTGCATGTACTTTAATGTAAGAGGCCTTACAGATAAGGCAGATGAACTCAGAGCACGGGTCAGTAGATGGGATTGTGATATTGTAGCTATTACAGAAACGTGGTTGAGGGATAGGCAAGACTGGCAGCTCAATGTTACGGGGTACCGATGCTTCAGGTGGAGTTAAGAGAGGATGGGGAGTTGCACTACTGATTAGGGAGCGCATCACGGCAGTAGTTAGAGAGGATATCCCGGGGAGAACGTCCAGTGAGGCCATTTGAGTAGAGCTTCGAAATAAACAAGTGGTGATCACTTTGATGGGATTATACTATCGGCCCCCCAATAGTCAGAGGGAATTGGAGGAGCATATATGTAGGAAAATCACAGATAGGTGTAGGAATTATAAGGTTGTAATAGTAAGTGATTTTAACTTCCCTAATATTGACTGGGACTGTCTTAGTGCTAAGGGATCAGATGGGCAAGAATTTGTTAAGTGTGTCCAGGATAGTTTTCTGAAACAGTATGTGGATGGCCCTACGAGAGAAAAGGCTGCACTCGACCTCCTCTTAGGAAATGAAGATGGGCAGGTAGATGATGTGTCAGTGGGGGAGCACTTTGGGACCAGTGGCCATAACTCTATTAGCTTCAAGATAGTTATGGAAGAGGATAGGACTGGTCCTCAGGTTGAAGTCCCAAATTGGAGGAAGGTTAATTTCGATGGCATCAGACAGGAACTCTCAAAAGTTGAATGGCAGATACGGTTTACAGGTAAAGGGACGTCTGGCAAGTGGGAGGCTTTTAAAAGTGAGAAAGGAATAGTTATGGGCTGGCATATTCCTGTTAGATGCAAAGGCAAGGCTGGCAGGTTTAGGGAACCTTGGTTGACAAGGGATGTTGAGGGTCTGGTCAGGACAAAGGAGGAGGCATATGTCAGGTACAGACAGCGGGGATCACACGAGTCCCTCGAGGAGTACAGGGGATGTAGGAGTACTCTTAAGAAGGAAATTAGGAGGGTGAAAAGGGGCCATGAGATTTCGCTGGCAGATAAGCTACAGGAGAATCCTAAAATATTCTATAAGTAGATTGAGAGGAAAAGGGACGCTCGGGAGAGAGTAGGTCCCCTTAAGGAACAGTGTGGTAATCTATGTGTGGAGCCACGGGAAATGGGCGAGGTCTTAAATGAATACTTCGCATCTATATTTACCATGGATTTGACATGGAAGCTAGTGATTTGAAGGGAGGGAACAGCGATATCCTGGAGCATATCAACATTACAAAGGAGGCGGTGTTGGAGGTTTTGAAGCGCATTAAGGTGGAAGAATCCCCCAAGGCCTGACCAGGTGTATCCTGGTATGCTATGGGTAGAAAGGGAGGAGATTTCTGGAGCCCGAGCAGAGGTTTTTGCATTATCATTAGCCACGTGTGAGATACCGGAAGACTGGAGGATAGCTAATGCTGTGCCTTTATTTAAGAAGGGCAGCAGTGATAAGCCAGGGAACTACAGGCCGGTGAGCCTTACATCAGTGATGGGAAAGTTATTGGAAGGGACTCTGACAGACAGGATTTATTTGCATCTGGAAAGGCAACGTCTGATTCGGGATAGTCAGCATGGCTTTGTGCATGGGAATCATGTCTCACGAATTTGACTGAGTTTTTTGAGGAGGTGACCATGAGGATTGACGAAGGCAGGGCGATGGACGTTGTTTACATTGACTTTAGCAAGGCCTTTGACAAGGTCCCGCATGGACGGCTGGTCCAGAAGGTTCGAACACATGGGATCCAGGGTGTGCTAGCCAATTGGATACAACATTGGCTTGGTAATAGGAGGCAGAGGGTGGAACTGGAGGGTTGTTTTTTAGATTGGAGGCCGGTGACCAGTGGTGTGCCGCAGGGATCGGTTCTGGGCCCTCGTTTGTTTGTCATATATATTAATGACTTGAATGTGAATGTAGGGGACATGATTGGTAAGTTTGCAGATGATACAAAAATTGATGGAATAGTAGAAAGTGAAGAAGGTTGTCTAAGGTTACAACAGGATATAGATAAAATTGGAAAGTGGGCAATGGATTGACAAATGTAATTTAACACAGATAAGTGTGAAGTGATGCATTTTGGGAAGTTAAACCAGGGCAGGACATATACAGTGAATGACAGGGCCTGGGGAGTGTTGTTGAGCAGCGAGACGTTGGGGTGCAAGTACATAGTACCATGAAAGTGGCAACACAGCTCGGCAGAGTGGTGAAGAAGGTGTATGGCATGCTTGTCTTCATCAGCTGCGCATGGTGTACAAGAGTTGGGATGTCATGTTGCAGTTGTACATAACATTGGTTCGGCCCCATTTGGAGTACTGTGTGCAGTTCTGGTCGCCGCACTATAGGAAAGATGTGATTAAGCTAGAGAGGGTGCAGAAAAGATTCATAAGGATGTTGCCTGGTTTGGAGGGCTTGAGTTATGAAGAGAGATTGGATAGGCTGGGTCTGTTTTCCCAGGAGCGAAGACGGCTGAGAGGGGACATTATAGAGGTATATAAAATTATGAGAGGCATAGATGGGCAGATAGCCAGAGTCTGTTTCCCATGGTAGGGCTGACTAAAACTGGAGGGCATAAATTAAAGGTGAGATAGAGGAGGTGTAAAGGGGATCAAAGGGGTAAATTTTTCACAGAAATAATAGTGGGTATCTGGAATGAGCTGCCAGAGGAGGAGGTGGAGGCAGGAACAGCAGCAACATTTAAGAGGCATCTGGACAGGTATTTGAATGAGCAAGGCATAGACGGATATGGAATTAATGCAGGCACGTGGAATTAGTATAGATAGGCATTATGGTCGGCATGGACGCAGTGGGCCGAATGGCCTGTTTCTATGCTGCACGAATCTATGACTCTAAGATGGAGAGTGACGTAGTTGATTCTGAGACTAATGTCGTGAATCTTAATAAAGGAAAGTATGAAGGTATGAGGCACGAGTTGGCTATGATGGATTGGGAAACGTTACTTAAAGGGATGACGGTGGATTGGCAATGGCAAATATTCAAACAGTGCATTGATGAACTGCAACAATTGTTTACTCCTGTCTGGCGCAAAAGTAAAATGGGAAAGGTAGCCAAACCATGGCTTACAAGGAAAATTAGAGATAGTATTAGATTCACGGAAGAGGCAGATACATTCCACAGAAAGGAATAACAGACCTGAGGATTGGGAGCAGTTTCGAATTCAGCAAAGGAGGACCAAGGGATTGATTAAGAAGGGGAAAATAAAGTACATGAGTAAGCTTGCGGGGAACATACAACCTGACTGTAAAGGTTTCTGTAGGTATGTGAAGAGGAAAGGATTGGTTAAGACAAATGTAGGTCCTTACAGTTAGAAACATGGGAATTTATTATGGGAAACAAAGAAATGGCTAACCAACTAAATGCAGACTTTGATTCTGTCTTCACAAATGATGGCACAAATATCTTACCAGAAATGTTGGGGAACACAGGGTTTAGTGAGAGGAAGGAATCGAAGGAAATCAGTATTAGTAGAGAAATTGTGTTGGGGAAGTTGATGTTATCGAAGGCCGATAAATCCTCAGGGCCTGAAAATCTACATCCCACATTACTTAAGGAAGTGACCCTAGAAATAGTGGATGCTTTGGTGGTCATCTTTCAAGATTCTTTCGACTTTGGAACAGTTCCAGCTGATTGGAGGGCAGCTCCTGTCACCCCACCATTTAAAAAGGGAGGTAGAAATAAAGCAGGGCATTATAAACAAGTCAGCCTGACGTCGGTAGTGGGGAAAGTTCTAGAGTACATTATCAAAGTTTTTATGACAGAGCACTTGGAGAACAGTGTTAGAATCGGATAGCGTCAGCATGGATTTACGAAAGGGAAATCATGCTTGATAAATCTATCAGAATATTCGAGTATGTAACTAATAGAGTGGATGAGGGGGAGTCAGAGAATGTGGTTTATTTGGACTTTCAGAAGGCTTTCGACAAAGTCCCACATAAGAGATTAGTGTGTAAAATTAAAGCGCATGGGATTAGTGTTAGTGTATTACGATAGATAGAAAATTGGTTGGCAGATGGAAAAAAAGAGTAGGGATAAACGGATCTTTTTCCAAAAGGTAGGCAGTGATTAGTGGCGTACCCCAGGGACCGGCGCTAGGACCCCAGCTATTCACACTATATTAATGATTTAGATGCGGGAACGAAATGTAATATCTCCAAATTTTCAGAAGACACAAAACTGGGTGGGAGGGTGAGTTGTGAAGAGGATGCAAAGTGGCTTCAGGGTGATTTGGACAGGTTGAGTGAGTGGGCTATTGCATGGCAGATGCAGTATAATGTGAATAAATGTGAGGTTATCCACTTTCTTAGCAAAAACAGGAAGGCAGATTATTATGTGAACTGCTATAAACTGAGAGAGGGGAATATGCAACGAGACCTGGGTGTTCTCGTACACCAGTCACTGAAGGTAAGCATGCAGGTGCAACAGGCGGTAGAAAAAGGCGAATGTTATGTTGGCCTTCAGAGAGACAGGATTCGAGTACAGGAGCAGGGATGTCTTGCTGCAATTATACAGGGCCTTGGTGAGGCCGCACTTGGAATATTTTGTGCAGTTTGGGTCTCCTTCTCCGAGAAAGGGTGTTCCTGCTATAGAGAGAGTGCAATGAAGGTTTATCAGACTGATTCCTGGGATGGCGGGACTGATGTATGAGGAGAGTTAGGATTATATTCGCTGGAGTTCGGAAGAGTGAAGAGGGATCTCATAGAAACCTATAAAATTCTAACAGTACTTGACAGGGTAGTTGCAGGAAGGACGCTCCCGATGGTGAGGGAGTCCAGAACCAGGGGCCATATACGAAGGATATGGGGTAAACTTTTCAGGACTGAAATGAGGAGAAATTTCTTCACCCAGAGAGTGGTGAGCCAGTGAAATTACGTCATCACTCCCATGTACAAGAGGGATTGGAATATGCTGGCCAGTGCCTCTGCTACTTCCACCATTCCATCCCTCAGCAACACTCATGCATCCCATCCAGACTGGGTAAATGATCTACTTTATTGTGATACAAAAAGTGCTGTATTGAAAAGGGTTAACTGAATCTGTTTGTTCAGTGACTGCAAATAATGTCAGTCTCCATGGACCCTAATTGTGTCACTGGAGGTTTGCCATCTTCTATTAATAAGGGGCTCCCATGTGTTGTCCCATAGTTTCAGCCGGAACATCAACCCCGGCACAACAGAGATCAGCGGCTCCAGAGAGAGAGAAAGGATAGATCAGAATCTGAGAACAAATGACTGGAATGTAACAACACTTGGTCAGAATCTGAGAACAATAGATTTGAATGTTACAACAATGGGTCAGAATCTGAGAACAAATGACTTGAATGTAACAACACGTGGTCAGAATCTGAGAACAACAGATTGGAATGTTACAACAATGGACAGGAGTTTATCCTCGGATCTTTACTACCTTTCTACATATTATGATTGGTACTCATTAAACACTCGTATGCGTCTCGCACTGAATATTATTCAATACATTTACTATCCCATCCTGGCTATTATTGGTGTCCCTGGTAAGTCTCTCTATCTAGCTATTAATTCTATAAACCACGTTTAACAGCATTACTGCTCCTGTAATTTACTCTGCACATTTTGCTGCCGTTGTATTCCTGGTGAATATGTCCAGCTATTAGCTCGATAAACCATTGCCAACTTTATTGTATTTCTTGACATTTGCTCTCTCATGTTTACTGCTGTTGCTGTCTCTATTTCCCGGCAGGGCATTGTAAACCCCGTTTCACTGAAATACTGTTCTGTTATGTAAATTTTAGGAAGACTGAAGCCAGTGTCATTGGTCTCCATCACAAACTCCATCCCCTATCTGTGAAACAAATACACCACCCTGCCCAATATCTGAGGCTGAACCAGACTGTTTGCAATCGGTGTGTTCTATTTAAACCTGAGCTGAGTCCATCTCCATATTCTCTCCATTGCCAACCCTGTCTACGACAACCTCTGTAATATCCCCCATCTCCACCTGTCTCAGCCAATCTGCTGCATCAACCCTCACCTGTACCTTTGTTAAATCCACACTTAACTATTCCAATTCTATCCTGGTCACCCTCCCAGTTATAAACCTCCATAAACCACAGACCATGCAGAACTCTGCTGCCTGTATTCTAACTCACACCAAATCCCTATCACCCATCACCCCTGTGCTCACTGACCTACATTGGCTCCATGTCTGGCAGCACCTTAATTTTAATATAGTCATTCTTGTGTTTGAATCCCTCCATGGCCTCACCCCTCCAATTAGTCCCATTGTCCTGCGCATTCTCATATTCCTGACAATGTTTTGAATTCAATCTTTTCTCATTAGTCCTTCTGAAGTGAATTCCTTTCACACTGTATCTGTCCCGAGCCACTATTTTAGACTCTACAGCACTACTGGTGCTGACGGTACAGAAGCTGGGATCCATAGAGAGATGTGAACTGCACAACAGGGCACTTCTACTGCGGCCTGCACAATGCCCCAAGCTGGGCAGGGCTCTCGCTCAATCGTCCCATGTATGTGTTGCTGCTCTGAGGATGGTTTTGAATGTGTTGTCAATGTACCATACCGTCAGCTTTGATGTACGTCTTTGAAACTTGGTCTGTACATGTCCACTGACCGCCTGTGTTAGTCACTCTCAGTTGAACATATATTCAGCAGCATGAGGAAGCCCATCTAGTATTATTTAAAAGGACCAGGCATCCAACTTACAGGTGAGGGGCGTTTGACTTACTTCTATTATTTTAAAGTTAGTGGAGGTGCTGTGGATGGTTTGTTGGAGGTTGTGTTGTGAGCTGCTGCAGACATTCAGGGAGGACAGAGGATTTGGTGAACCAACTCTGGACGAGGTATGGCCGATCAGGGGAAAACAGCAGCAGCCAGAGCAGTGGCACCACGGCTGGCACTGTTGCTCAGCAGGGAGGGACAAAGCGCAGAAGAGTAATAGTTATAGTCGACTCGATAGTCATGGGCACAGATAGGCGCTTCTGTGGACGTGAAAGAGACTACAGGATGGTATGTTGCCTCCCTGGTGCCAGGGTCAAGGATGTCTCTGAACGGACAGGGGGCATTCTGAAGGGGGGAAGGTGAACAGCCAGAGGTTGTAATACACATCGGTACCAATGACATAGGCAGGAAGAGTGATGAGGTCCTGCAGGGTGAGTTTAGGGAGTTAGGTAGAAAGATAAGAAACAGGACTTCGAGGATTGTGATCTCTGGATTACTCCCTGTGCCACGTGCCAGTGAGGCTAGAAGTAGGAAGATAGTGCAGCTATACACGTGGCTGAGCAGCTGGTGTAGAAGGGAGGGTTTCAGATATCTGGACAATTGGGCTCTCTTCAGGGACAGATGGGACCTGTACAAGAAGGACGGGTTGCATGTAAACTGAAGGGGCACAAATATCCTTGCTGCAAGATTTGCTAGCATCACTCGGGAGGGTTTAAACTAGTGTGGTAGGCGGGTGGGAACCAGAGCAGTAGGACAGCTAGTGAAATAAATGAGGAGGACATAGTAAAGAAGGCCAGCAGGACGAAGAGGAAGAGCAGGCAGGGAGATGTTGCTGAGCACAGCGGGACTGGTGGTCTGAAGTGCATTTGTTTCAATGCGAGAAGTATAACAGGTAAGGCAGATGAACTTAGAGCTTGAATTTGTACTTGGAAATATGATGTTGTTGCTATTGCAGAGACTTGGTTGAGGGAAGGGCAGGATTGGCAGCTAAATGTTCCAGGCTTTGGAAGCTTCAGGCGGGATAGAGGGGGATGTAAACGGGGTGGGGGAGTTGCATTACTGGTTAAGGAGAATATCACAGCTGTACTGCGGGAGGACACCTCAGAGGGGTCATGCAGTGAGGCAATATGGGTGGAGCTCAGGAATAGGAAGCGTGCAGTCACGATGTTGGGGGTTTACTACAGGCCTCCCAACAGCCAGCGGGAGGGAGAGGAGCAGATATGTAGACAGATTTTGGAAAGATGTAAAGGTAACAGGGTTGTAGTGGTGGGTGATTTTAACTTCCCCAATATTGACTGGGACTCACTTAGTGCTAGGGGCTTGGATGGGGCAGAATTTGTGAGGAGCATCCAGGAGGGCTTCTTGAAACAGTATGTAGATAGTCCAACTGGGGATGGGGCCATTCTGGACCTGTTGTTGGGGAATGAGCACGGCCAGGTGGTCGAAGTTTCAGTGGGGGAGCATTCCCGGAACAGTGACCATAATTCCATAACTTTTAAGGTACTTGTGGATAAGGATAAGAGTAGTCCTCGGGTGAAGGTGCTAAATTGGGGGAAGGCTAATTATAAAAAAATTAGGCAGGATCTGAAGAATTTAGATTGGGGGTGGTTGTTTGATGGTAAATCAACATCTGTCATGTGGGTGTCCTTCAAACGTCAGCTGATTAGAATCCAGGAACAGCATGTTCCTGTGAGGAAGAAAGACAAGTTGGGCAGGTTTCGGGAAGCTTGGATAACACAGGATATTGTGAGCCTCGTCAAAAAGAAAAAGGAAGCATTTGTAAGGGCTGGATGGCTAGGAACAGACTTGAGGAATATAAAGACAGTAGGAAGGAACTTAAGCAAGGAGTCAGGAAGGCTAAAAGGGGTGATGAGAAGTCATTGGCAAACAGGTTTAAGGAAAATCCCAAGGCTTTTTATACATTTATAAAGAGCAAGAGGGTAACCAGGGAAAGGGTTGGCCCATTCAAGGACAGAGATGGGAATCTATGCGTGGAGCCAGAGGAAATGAGCGACGTGCGAAATGAGTACTTTGCATCAGTATTACCAAAGAGAAGGACTTGGTGGATGATGAGCCTAGGGAAGGGAGTGCAGATAGTCTCAGTCATCTCATTATCAAAAAGGAGGATGTGTTGGGTGTCTTGCAAAGCAATAAGATAGATAAGTCTCCAGGGCCTGACGGGATCTAACCTAGAATACTGAGGGAGGCAAGGGAAGAAATTGCTGGGGCCTTGACAGAAATCTTTGCATCCTCATTGGCTACAGGTGAGGTCCCAGAGGAGTGGAGAAAAGGCAATGTTGTTCCTTTTTTTAAGAAGGGTGGCAAGGATAATCCAGGAAATTATAGGCCTGTGAGCCTTACGTCAGTGGTAGGGAAATTATTAGAGAGGATTCTTCGGGACAGGATTTACTTCCATTTGGAAACAAACGAACTTATTAGCGAGAGACAGCATGGTTTTGTGAAGGGGAGGTCGTGTCTTACTAATTTGATTCCGTTTTTTGAGGAAGTGACGAAAATGATTGATGAAGGAAGGGCATTGGATGTTATCTATATGGACTTTAGTAAAGCCTCTGACAAGGTCCCGCATGGCAGACAAAAGGTGAAGTCACACGGGATCAGAGGTGAGCTGGCAAGATGGATACAGAAGTGGCTTGGTCACAGAAGACAGAGGGTATCAGTGGATGGGTGTTTTTCTGAATGGAGGGATGTGACTAGTGGTGTTCCGCAGGGATCAGTGCTGGGACGTTTGCTGTTTGTAGTATATGTAAATGATTCGGAGGAAAATGTAGCTGGTCTGATAAGTAAGTTTGCGGATGATGCAAAGGTTGGCGGAGTTGCAGATAATAATGGGGATTGTCAGAAGATACAGCAGGATATAGATCGGTTGGAGACTTGGGCGGAGGAATGGCAGATGGAGTTTAATCCGGACAAATGTGAGGTAATGCATTTTGGAAGGTCTAATGCAGGTGGGATAGTATACAGTAAATGGCAGAACCCTTAGGAGTATTGACAGGCAGAGAGATCTGGGCATACAGGTCCACGGGTCACTGAAAGTGGCAACGCAGGTGGAAAAGGTATTCAAGAAGGCATACAGCATGCCTGCCTTCATCGGACGAGGCACAGAGTATAAAAATTGGCATGTCATGTTGCAGCTATACAGAACCTTAG
The DNA here is from genome assembly GCF_036365525.1 of Heterodontus francisci. NCBI lineage: Eukaryota > Metazoa > Chordata > Chondrichthyes > Heterodontiformes > Heterodontidae > Heterodontus > Heterodontus francisci. The sequence continues at coordinate 1,048,765 of NW_027141326.1, forward strand.
TTAGGCCACACTTGGAATATTGCGTGCAATTCTGGCCGCCACACTACCAGAAGGATGTGGAGGCTTTGGAGAGGGTACAGAGCAGGTTTACCAGGATGTTGCCTGGTCTGGAGGGCATTAGTTATGAGGAGAGGTTGGAAAAACTCGGATTGTTTTCACTGGAACGACGGAGGTGGAGGGGCGACATGATAGAGGTTTACAAAGTTATGAGCGGCATCGACAGAGTGTATAGTCAGAAGCTTTTTCCCAGGGTGGAAGAGTCAGTTACTAGGCGACATAGGTTTAAGGTGCGAGGGGCAAAGTTTAGAGTGAATCTGCGAGGCAGGTATTTTACACTGACGGTGGTGAGTGCCTGGAACTTGCTGCCGGGGGAGGTGTTAGAAGCAAATACGATAGCGACGTTTGAGAGACATCTTGACAAATGCATAAATAGGAAGGGAATAGAGGGATATGGGCCCCGGAAGTGCAGAAGGTGTTAGTTTAGGCAGGCATCAAGATCGGCGCAGGCTTGGAGGGCCGAATGGTCTGTTCCTGTGCTGTACTGTTCTTTGGTATTTGTTCTTGACTGTCGTTACAGTGTCCCTGGGTCTGTAACACGACCAACAAATGGAGCAGAGGCTGCAGAGAGGGGAAGCTCAGTCAAGTGAGAGGAGGAAGGGGCTCTGCCCTACCCTCCCTGGGTTTTCCAAGAGCAATTTTCCTTTGCACACCTAACCCAGGAGCAATGTGTGAGGTAACTCTGATTCAATTAGGAGGTGGTCACAGAGCTGTGTCAACTCCTGCAACACGACCTGGAGCCTCACTGCGTGCAGTTCTGGTCGCCACATTACCAAAAGGATGTAGATGCTTTGGAGAGGGTGCAGAGGAGGTTGACCAGGATGTTGCCTGGTATGGAGGGCGCTAGCTATGAAGAGAGGTTGAGCAGATTAGGATTATTTTCATTAGAAAGACGGAGCTTGAGGGGGGACCTGATTGAGGTGTACAAAATCATGAGAGGTATAGACAGGGTGGATATCAAGAAGCTTTTTCGCAGAGTGGGGGATTGAATTACTAGGGGTCACGAGTTCAAAGTGAGAGGGGAAAAGTTTAGGGGGGATATGCGTGGAAAGTTCTTTATGCAGAGGGTCGTGGGTGCCTGGAACACGTTGCCAGCGGAGGTGGTAGACGCGGGCACGATAGCATCTTTTAAGATGTATCTAGACAGATACATGAATGGGCAGAAAGCAAAGAGATACAGACCCTTAGAAAATAGGCGAATGTTTCGATAGAGGATCTGGCTCAGCGCAGGCTTGGAGGGCCGAAGGGCCTGTTCCTGTGCTGTAATGTTTTTTGTTCTTTTGTTCTTTCTCACACCAGGGTGAGGACGGAGCTGTCAGTGGCTGTTAAAGTCACAGTTTCATTGAACTTCCATGTATCTGAATATTTCCAGGCAGGAGCAGGAGACATATCAAACATAGAGTCATAGAGAGTGATAGACACATTTAAGGCACAGAAGATTGACATTCGGCCCCTCGGTGCCCGCTCCCTGTGGAACAATCCAGTCAGTCCCACTCTCCCAGTCAGTCCCCGTATCCCTGCAAGATCATCTCCTTCGGGTGTCCATCCAGTATCCTTTTGAATTCATTGTCTCGAATGATGAAGTCCAAGATCTGATATGCTTCGCTAAACACTCTCCTAATATGTCCTGCCAATTTCAAATATCAATGCATATGCAGCCCCAGGTCGCTCTGTCCCTGCACAATCTTTCGAACTGTGTCATTAAGTCTATATTACCTTCCTATTCCTTCTGACAAAATACATCATCTCACACTCCGTTGTATGAAATTCCACCTGCCACTTCTCTGTCCATTCTGCTAGCCTATCTATATCCTGCTACAGGTGGTTTGCAACATCATCACTGTTTACCACACCTCCAAGATTGGTATCATCGGAAAATTTTGAAATTCTACTCTGTATTCCAAGATCCATGTAACTTATATATAGCAAAAAAACAAACAGTGGTCCTAAGCACTGACCCTTGGGGAACATCACTGTCTACCATCCTCCAGTCTGAAAAACAACCATTTAACACATTTCTCTTTTTTCTGTCCTATGGACAATTTTTGATCCAATTAGATGCTATTCCATGAGGTTCAATTTTGTTAGCCAAGCTTCTGTGTGTTTCTTCGTCAAATAATTTCATAACATCCACGTAGACAACATCCACCACATTCCCTTCATCAACCTTCTCTGATTCTCTAAATAAATTCAATTAGTTCATCAAGCATGATCTGCCTTTTAGAAATCCGTGCTGACAATCCTTAATTAACTCAACCTCTCCAAGTGTGTGTTGTCCTTTTCCCCTGATTATTGTTTCTAAAACTTTCCTCACAACTGATGTTAAACTAACTGGCCAGTAGTTACTAGGCCTGTGTGTTGTCCATTGATAATTCTGGGAGGTGAGGGTGACCATCTATGTCATCAATATCTCCCTCAGCAGGGAGAAGCAGGATGAAAGATCCCGTGGCTTTGTCAGGATAGCGGGATTCCTGATGGTGTAGGTGGCTCTGCGGGGACCCCATGTCAACCCATGGGTTGAGGTACAGGGACTGAAATAACTCTCACTCCATCAATGTGCAGCTGGTGTGTGAGCATGGCCAGTACGTCATGTTGGTGAATGTCCACTATCCTGGCAGCAGCCACCATACCTTCATTCTGAATCAGTCAGCCGGTCCCAACACATCGGGGCTCCATGAAAAACCAGAATGTAGCTCCTTGGAGACAAATGAACCCCCTCTAGACACAGCCCATGCTTCTACACCCTCAATCCACCTCCCACCATCAACAGTTAGTTACGCAATTAGCATGTGTATAATGTGAGCAATGGAGTCGCCAGGAACATGGTGGAACAGACCATCGGTGTGATGAAGCAATGCTTCCGATGTCTGAACCGCTCGGGGAGAGCCCTCCAGTACACACTGGAGCAGGTGTCTGAGTTCATGGTGTTCTGCTGCACCCTTCATATCATCACCATCATGAGGACACAGGCATTGGCACCAGGAATCCAGAGGCCACCTCAGGAGGAGGTGGGAGGGAAGATATTTCCTGGATGCCTTCGACCCAGACAAGCTGTCGGAGAGTCCCTGCTAAGATTCCAGTTCCCATAGGACAACTTCCCTTTCCAGCCATGGATCCCCCATTCTCCACCATTACACCCATCTGAGACGCCCCATCACAGTGTCCCCTTGGTCAGCATCCTGTAATAAAAACATCAGAGAATTATTACAGCACAGAAGGACCAATTCAGCCTTTCGTGTCTGCACTGGCTCTCCGAATGAGCAATTCTCCCAGTGCCGTTCCCTGCCTTCTTCCTGTAATCCTGCACATTCTTCCTTCTCACATAACAGTCTATTCAGCTTCAATTGAACCTGCCTCCACCATACTCTCAGGCAGTGCATTCCAGACTCTAACCACTCACTGTGTGAAAAAATATTTTCCTCAGGTCGTCTTTGCTTCTTTTACCCATGACTTTAAATCTATGCCCTCTCGTTCTCGATCCTTTCACGAATGGGAACTGTTTCTCTCTATCTACTCTGTCCAGACACTTCATGATTTTTGAAACCTCTAATAAATCACCTCTCGGCCTTCTCCGAGGAAAACTAAAAATTCCTAACTTCTCCAATCTATCTTCATAACTAAAATTCCTCAACCTGGGAATGATTCTGGTCAATCTTTTCTGCACTCTCTCCAATGCCCTCACGTCTTTCCTCAAGTGTGGCACCCAGAACTGGACGCAATACCACAGCTGAAGCTGAAATAGTGCCTTATATAAGTTCAATATAACTTATTTGCTCTTGTACTCTCTGCCCCTATTAATAAAGCCCAGGATACTGCATGCTTTATTAAACACTTTCTCAACCTATCCTGCCGCCTTCAATGACTTCTGCACATATACACATAGGCTATTCTGCTCCTGAACACCTTATAGAATTGTATCCTTTATTGTATATTGTCACCCCATGTTCTTCCTACCAACATGAATCACTTCACATTTCTCTGTATTGAACGACATCTGCCACCTGTCTGCCCATTCCAGCAACTTGTGTGTGTCCTTTTGAAGTTCTACACTATCCTCCTCACAGTTCACAATGCTTCCAACGTTCGTATCAGCTGCAAACTTTGAAATTGTGCCCTGTACACACAGGTTTAGGTCCTTAATATATATCAGGAAAAGCAAGGATCCCAACACTGATCTCTGGGGAACTCCACCACAAACCTTCCTCCAGCCTGTAAAACATCCATTAACCACTACTCTTTGTTTCCTGTCACTCAGCTAATTTCGTATCCATGTTGCTAATGTCCCTTTTATGCTATGAGCTACAAGTTTGCTCACAGGTCTGTTGTGTGGCATTGTATCAAAAGGTTTTTGCATGCAGGGAATAGTTAAATGTCTGGAATGCACAGCTTGAGAATGGTGGAGGCAGGTTCATTTGAAACTGAATAGACCGTTATATGAAAATCAATGTACACCACATCAACAGAATTGCCTTCATCAACTCTCTCTGATACCACCTCAAACATCTCCAGAAAATTAGTTAAACATGATGTTCTCTCAAGAAATCCATGCTGGCTTGTTTAATTAACTCGCATTTGTCTATGTGACTATCAGCTTTGTCCAAGATTATTTCTTTCTAGAAGTTTTCCCACCACCGAAGTTTAACTGACAGGCCTATAGTTGCTGGCCTTACCTTTACACACTTTTTTGAACAAGGGTGGAACGTTTATAATTCTCCAGTCCTCTGGCATCACCCCGAGTCTAAGGAAGACTGGAAAATTATGTCCAGTGCCTCTGCGATTTCCACCCTCACTTCCCTCAGTATCTTTGGATACATATCGTCTGGTCCTGGTGCTTTATTCAATTTAATTCCAGACAGCCTATCTAATACTTCCTCTTAATCAATTTTAAACCCCACTCGTGTCTGACTTATCTCCTCTTTCAACATTGCCTGGGTTGCATCTTAGAATCATAGACAGTTTATGGCACACAGAAAGACCACTTGGCCCATCGTGTCTATGCTGTCCAAAAAACGATCCATCCATTCTAATCCTACCTTCCAGCATTTGATAGATTACAGCACTTGAGGTGCATATCCAGACACCTTTTGAATGAGTTGTTGGTTTCTGCCTCAACTACCCTTTTGGACAGTGAGTTCCAGACTCTGACCACCCGCTGGGTGAAAAATAAAATCCGCAGCTCCCTTTTAGTCTTTCTACCAATCACTTTAAGTCCATGCCCCCTCGCCACTGACCTCTTTGCTCAGGTGAATGGACCCTTCAGCTCCACTCTACTCTCAGTTTTGTACATTTCAATCAGATTTACCCTCAGCCTTCTCTATATCAAGGAGAACAATCCCAGCCTGTCCAATCTTTCCTCATAGCTGCATTTTTCCAGTCCTCGCCACATCCTCATAAATCTCCTCTGCACCCTCTCTGGTGCAATTACATCCTTTCTGTAATGAGGTGAGCAGAACTGCACACAGTACTCAAGTTGTGTCCTAACCAATGAATTATAGAATTCTAGCATAACCTCCCTGGCCGTATATTCTATACCTCGGCTAATAAAGGAAAGGATTCCATATCTTCTTCCTTGGTAAAGACAGGTGGAAATTATTCATTTATTACCTCAGCTATATCCTCTGCCTCCATGTGCAAATCCCCTTTATGGTCCGGAGTCGGCCCCATTGTTCCTTTTACTACCCTTTTACTGTTTAGATGCCGATAGAAAACTTTGGGATTTCCTTTAATGCTCACCTCTTTTCATGCTCTCTCTTTGCTTCTCTTATTTGCTTTTTCACTTCCCCTCTGGACCTTCTGTATTCAGCCTGTTTCTCAATGGTATTTTCTACCTGATGTCTGTTATATCAGACATAAACTTGTTAACCTTTCTTGCGGCCTTCAAAGATCTGTCTGAATACACACCAAGTCTATCTGTTCCTGTCTCCTCACTTAAACAATACCCATTTGTTTCTGTTGCCTTCCCTTACACTTCCTACCCAAATGTCTCACTTCACACTTCACTGTGTTAATTTATATTTGCCATTCGCCTGCTCATTTCACTGGTCAGTCTCTGTCCTCCTGAAGTCTGTTACTATCCTTCTCACTGTTTATTAACATTTCTGATTTTCCTGCCATCTGAAAACTTTGACATTATCCCCTCTGTACACAAGCCCATTGTAATAACATACAGCAACTGTGATCCCAACTGTGACACTGGGGAACCCCACTGTGTACTTCCCTCCAGACTGAACAACAATCATTCTCCACTATTCTCTACTTTCTGTCACTGAGCTAATTTCCTGCATGCTGACATTGAAAATAAAAAACAGACTTCCATTTATGAAACGCCTTTCATGACCACTGCATGTCCCAAAGTGATTTACAACCAATGAATACTTCTTAAAGCGAAGTCACTCTTGTAATGTGGGAAACAGGCAGACAATTTCTGCACAGCAAGATCCCACAAGCAGTCATGTGAGAATGATCAGATCTGTTTTTCTGATGTTGATTGAAGGAAAAAATATTGACCAGGACACCGGGAATAATTCGCCTGCTCTGCTTCTGCATAGTGCGATGGGATCTTTCACATCCACCTGAGAGGGCAGACTGCAACTTGGTTTAAAGTTTCATTCGATAGACTGCACCTCTGACAGTGCAGCACACCCTCAGTACTGCACTGCAATGTCAGCATTGATTCTTGTGATCAAGTCCTGCAGTGACACTTGATCCTGGAAGCTTGCCACTGAAAGGGGAGAGAGCTACAAACTGAGCCACAGCTGACATTGGTCCTTTAATCCCATGTGTTTCTAATTCGGTAACACGGCTTTTATGTGGTACTTTTTCAAACGCCTTGTGAAAGGATTGGAATATTGTGAAAGTCCGGGTGGGAACCATCATAGAATCATAGAATAGCACAAACTGAATGAGGCCATTCGGTCCATCAAGTCTGTGCTGGCCCTTTCAAAGAGCAATCCAATTAGTCCCACTCCCTGGCTCTTTCACTATATCCTTGCATTTTGTCTCCTTCAGATATTTATCCAATTCCCTTTTGGGATCTACTATTGAATCTGTATCCATCAGCCTATCAGACAGTGCATCCCAAATCCAAACCACTCAGAAACAAAAATCCTCATGTCTGCTTCTTTTACCAATCGCCTTAAATCTGTGTCTCTTGGACATTGGAAATAGTTTCTCTTTATTTAATTTATCTAAATCCTCCCTAATGTTAAACACCTCAATCAAATCTCCTCTGAAAGTTCTCTGCTCCAAGCAGAACAACCTCAGCTACATAACTGTAATCCCTCATGCCTGGACAAATACTAGGAAAACAGTTCTGTACCCTCTCCGAAGGCTGCATGTCCTCCCTAAAGTGTGGTTCCCAGTATTCGACACAAGACTCCAGGTGTAGCTGAAATAGTATTTTATATATGTTTCACATAATGTCCTTGCTTTTGTTCTTTTTGCCTCTATTTATAAACCCTAGGATCCCATACATTTATGAACTGTCAGGTTAACCTTTCCTGCCACCTTCAAAGATTTGTGTACAAATCCCAGGTGTCTCTGTTATTTCACCATCTTTATAGTTGTCCCATTTAACTTGTATTGTCTCTCTTCAATCATCCTTTCAAAATGTATTACCTCACACATCTGCAATGCCAATTAAATATTGAGAAGATTGAAGCCATTGCTTTCTGTCTCTGCTCCAAACATGTCCTAGTTGCACACTCCATCCGTCTCCTTTGTAAATGTTTGAGACGAAGCCAAACTGCTCACAGACTTAGTTACATAGTTAACCCTGAGATGCCTTGAGATGAGCTTCCTACCAAATATTCACACCATCACTAAAACGGCCTATCTCCAACCACGGTGGAGTTGCATTGCTGCTTAAAGAGTAAATGAACGCAATAGTGAGGCAGGATATTAGATCTGACGATGTCGAATATGTATGGGGAGAGCTGAGAAACACTCAGGGGCAGAAAACGTTAGTGGGGGTTGTATATAGACCCCCAGACTGTAGTGCTGAATTAGGGAATGGCATTGGACAGGAAATTAGAGACGCATGCGATAAAGGAACATCTGTAATTATGGGTTTCTTGAATCTGCATATAGATTGGGCAAATCAAATTGGTCACAATACATTGTGGAGGAATTCCAGGAGAATATACGGGATGGTTTCCAGGACCAATTCTTTGAGGAACCATCTGGAGAACAGGCCATCCTAGACTGGTTATTGTATAATGAGAGAGGAATAATTGACAATCTAGTTGTGCGAGATCCCTCTGGGATGAGCGAGCATAATATGATAGAATTCTTCATCATGATGGAGAGTGTCCTAGTTGATTCTGAGACTGGGGTCGTGAATCTTAATAAAGTAAGCTACGAAGGTATGAGGCATGAGTCGTTGATGATACATTGGGAAACTTTACTTGAAGAGTTGACGGTGGAAAGGCAATGGCAAACATTCAAAGAACGCATGGATGAACTGCAACAATTGTTTATCCCTGTCTGGCGCAAAAGTAAAATAGAAAAGGTAGCCAAATCATGGCATGCAAGGAAAGGTAGAGGTAGGGTTAGATCCAAGGAAGAGGCATATAAATTTGCCAGGAAAAAAACAACAGACCTGAGGATTGGGAGCAGTTTAAAATTCAGCAAAGGAGCACCAGGGGATTTATTGAGAAGGGGAAAATGGAGCACGAGAGTAAGCTAGCGGGGAGCATAAAAACTGACTTGCAAACGAATCTATACGTATGTGAAGTGGAAAAGATTGGCGAAGGCAAAGGCAGGTCCGTTACAGTCAGAAACAGGGGGATTTATTCTGGGAAACAAAGAAATGGCTGACCAACTGAATGCATACTTTAGTTCTGTCTTCACAAAGGAGGACGCCAATATCATACCAGAAATGTTGGTGAATACAGGGTTTAGTGAGAGAGTGGAACTGAAAGAAATCAGTATTAGTAGAGAAATGGTGTTGGGGAAGTTGATGGTATTGAAGGCCGATAAATCTCCAGGGCCTAGTAATCTACATCCCAGAGTACTTAGGAAGTGGCCCGAGAAATAGTGGATGCATTGGTGGTCATCTTCCAATATTCTATGGACTCTGGAACAGTTCCTACAGATTGGAATGTTACCCCACTGTTAAAAAAGGAAGGTAGAGAGAAAGCAGGAAATTGTAGACCAGTCAGCCTGATATCGGTCGTGGGGAAAATCCTGGAGTTCATTATCAAAGGTTTTTCAGCAGAGCACTTGGAGAACAGTGGTAGAATCGGACAGAGTCAGCATGGATTTATGAAAGGGAAATCATGCTTGATAAATCTACTAGCATTCTTCGAGGATGTCACTAGCAGAGTTGATGAGGGGGAGCCAGTGGATGTGATTTATTTGCACTTTCGGAAGGCTCTCGACAAAGTTCCACGTAAGGGTTTAGCGTGTAAAATTAAAGTGCACGAGACTGGGGGTAGTGTATTGCGATAGATAGAAAATTGTTTGGGAGACAGGAAACAAAGCATTGGAACATACGGATCTTTTTCTGAATGGCAGGCAGTGACTAGTGGGGTACCGCAGGGATCGGAGCTAGGACCCTAGCTATTCACAATATGTAGTAATGATTTAGATGAGGAAACTAAATGTAATATCTCCAGATTTGCAGCTGATACAAAATTGGGTGTGAGGGTAAGTTGTGAGGAGGATGCAGAGAGGCTTCTGGGTGATTTGGACAAGTTGAGTGAGTGGGCAAATGCATGGCAGATGCAGTATAATGTGGATAAATGTGAAGTTATCCACTTGACTAGCAAAAACAGGAAGGCAGATTATTATCTGAACTCCTATAAACTGAGAGAGGGGAATATGCAGCGAGACCTGGGTGTTCTCGTACACCAGTCACTGAAGGTAAGCATGCAGGTGCAACAGGCGGTCGAAAAAGGCGAATGTTATGTTGGCCTTTATAGATACAGGATTCGAGTACAGGAGCAGGGATGTTTTGCTGCAATTATACAGGGCCTTGGTGAGGCCGCACTTGGAATATTGTGTGCAGTTTTGGTCTCGTTATCTGAGGAAGGATGCTCTTGCTATAGAGGGAGTGCAGTAGAGTTTTACCAGACTGATTTCTGGGGTGGTAGGACTGTCGTATGAGGAGAGAATGAGTCGGTTAGGACTATATTCACTGGAATTCAGAAGAGTGAGGAGGGATCTCATCGAAGCCTATAAAATTCTAACATGGCTTGACAGGGTATATGCAGGAAGGATGTTCCCGATGGTGGGGGACTACCGAACCAGGTGTCATAGTCTAAGTATATGGGGTAAAACTTTCAGGACTGAGATGAAGAGACTTTTCTCCACCCAGAGGGTGGTGAGCCTGTGGAAATCTGTCATCACGCCCATATTCAAGGGGGATTGGAAGATTCTGGCCAGTGCCTCTGCTATTTCCACCATTGCTTCCCTCAGCAACCCTCATACATCCCATCCAGATTGGATAAATGTTCAACTTTATCGTGGTACTAAAGTGTTGGATTGAAAAGGGTTAACTGAATCTGTTTGTTCTGTGACTGTAATTAATGTCAGTCTCCATGGACCCTAATTGTGTCACTGGACGTTTTCCATCTTCTATTAATAAGGGGCTTCTTTCAATGAGTTATTCCATAGTGTCAGTGGGAACATCAGCCCCGGCACTTACAGAGATCAGCTGCTCCAGAGAGATAGAGAGAGGATAGATCAGAATCTGAGAACAAAAGACTGGAATGTTACAACAATGGACAGGAGTTTATCCTCGGATCTTTCCTCTCTTTCTACATATTATGATCGGATGTCATTAAACACTCGTATCTATCTCGCACTGAAGATTATTCAATATATTTACTATCCCATCCTGGCTATTATTGGTGTCCCTGGTAAGTCTCTCTATCTAGCTATAAATCCTTTAAACCATGTTTGACTGCATTACTGCTCCTGTAATTTACCCTGCCCTTCTTGCTGCCGTTGTATGCCTGGTGAATATCTCCAGCTATTAGCTCAACAAACCATTGTCAACAGTATTACAGTTCTTGTCATTTACTCTCTCATCTTTGCTGCTATTGCTGTCTCTATTTCAGGCCAGGAGATCTGTAAACCCTGTTTCACTGAAATACTGTTCTGCTATGTAAATTTTGGGAAGACGGAAGCCAGTGTCATTGCTCTCCATCACAAACTCCATCACCAATCTGGGAGGCACATATTCCACCCTGCCCAATATCTGAGGCTCAACCAGACAGTCTGCAACTTCTTTGTTATATTTAAACCTGAGCTAAGTTCATCTCCATATTCTTTCCATCACTAACCCTGCCTAATATCACCTCCATGATATCACCCAACTCCACCTCTGCCTCAGCCCATCTACTGCATAAACCCTCATCCGCATCACTGTTAAATACACAGTTGACAATTCCAATTCCATCTTGTTCACCCTCACAGTTCTAAACCTCCATAAACCACAGCCCATCCAGAACTCTGCTGCCTGTATTCGAACTCACACCAAATCCCGATCACCAATCACCCCTGTGTTCACTGATCTACATTGGCTCCCGGTCTGGCAGCACCTTAATTTTAATATTCTCATTCTTGTGTTTGAATCTCTCCATGGCCTCACCCTTCCATTTATTCACTTTCCCCTCTCCAATTCATCTATTCCTGCAAATCTTTCGACTTCAATCTTTTTTCAGTTCTCCTTGTAAAGTGAATTTCTTTCCCTCTGTATCTGTTCCGAGCCACGATTTTAGACTCTGCAGCAAGACTGCTGCTGACGGTACAGAATTGGGATCCAAAAAGAGATGTGAATCGCACAGCCGGCCACTTCCAGTGCGGTCTGCACAATATCCCATGCTGAGCGGGGCTCCAGCCCAGGCACATCATCTATGTGCTGTCAGCGTGGTCTTCACAGCCGGCCACCTCTTCTATGCCCTGCACAGTGTCCCAAGCTGCGCAGGGCTCTAGCTCAATTGTACCTTGTATCTGTTGTTACTTTGAGGGTGGATTTGAAAGTGATGTCAATGTACCATACCAGCAGCTTTGATGTACTTCTTTAAACTTTTTCTGTGCATGTCCACTGACCACCTGTGTTAGTCACTCACCGTTGAATATACAGTCAGTAGCAAAAGGAAACCCCCTGGTGTTATTTAAAAATACCAGCCATCTAGCCTACAGGCTTTTGACTTACTTCTGGTATTGTAAAGTTAGTGGAGGTGTTGTGGATGTTTTTCTGGAGGTTGTGTTGTGAGCTGCTGCAGACATTCAGGGACATTTGTGAAATATACAGTAAATGGAAAAGTCCTGGGGAAAATTGATGTGCAGAGAGATTTGGGTGTTCAGGTCCATTGTTCCCTGAAGGTGGCAACGCAGGTCAATAGAGTTGTCAAGAAGGCATACGGCATGCTTTCCTTCATCGGACGGGGTATTGAGTACGAGAGTTGGCAGATCATGTTACAGTTGTACAGGACTTTGGTTCGGCCACATTTGGAATACTGCATGCAGTTCTAGTCGCCACATTACCAAAAGGATGTGGATGCTTTGGAGAGGGTGCAGAGGAGGTTCACCAGGATGTTGCCTGGTATGCAGGGCGCTAGCTATGAAGAGAGGTTGAGTAGATTAGGATTATTTTCATTAGAAAGACGGAGGTTGAGGGGGGACCTGATTGAGGTGTACAAAATCATGAGAGGTATAGACAGGTTGGATAGCAAGAAGCTTTTTCCCAGAGTGGGGGATTCAATTACTAGGGGTCACGAGTTCAAAGTGAGAGGGGAAAGGTTTAGGGGGGATATGCGTGGAAAGTTCTTTATGCAGAGGGTGGTGGGTGCCTGGAACGCGTTGCCAGCGGAGGTGGTAGACACGGGCGCGATAGCGTCTTTTAAGATGTATCTAGACAGATACATGAATGGGCAGGAAGCAAAGAGATACAGAGCATTAGAATATAGGCGACATGTTTAGATAGAGGATCTGGATCGGCGCAGGCTTGGAGGGCCGAAGGGCCTGTTCCTGTGCTGTAATTTTCTTTATTCTTTGTTCTTTGAGTACAGACGATTTGGTGAACCAATTCTGGACGACGTATGGGGTCTGTAGTTACATTGTCTCTGGGTCTGTAACATGACCAACAAATGGAGCAGATGCTGCCGAGAGGGGAAGCTCTGTAAAGAGAGAGGAGGAGGGGGCTCTTCCCTAACCACCCCGGGTGCTCCAAGAGCACTTTTCCTACCTACACCTAACCCAGGAGCAATGTGTGAGGTGACTCTGATTCAATAAGGAGGTGGTCACAGAGCTGTGTCACCTCCTGTAACACAACCTGGAGCCTCACACCAGGGTGAGGACGGAGCTGTCAGTGGTTGTTAAGCTCACAGTTTCATTGAACTTCTATGTATCTTCATATTTATAGGCAGGAGCAGGTGACATATCCAACATAGAGTGGTAGAAATTGATGGAGTCATTAACAACACAGAAAGAGGCCATTCAGCCCCTCACTGCCGGCTTTCTGTGCAACAATCCAGTCAGCCCCACTCTCCCACTCCTCCGCTCAATCCCTGTATCCCTGCAAGTTCATTTCCTTCAGGTTTCCATCCAGTTTCCTTTTGAAATCTTTGATTGTCTCGGCTTCCACCATCCTCATGGGCAGTGAGTTCCAGCTCATTACCATCCACTGTGTAAAAATGTTCCTCCTCACATTCCCCTGCATCTCTTAACCAAAACCTTCCATCTGTGCCCCCTAGTCTGCGTTGCATCAGTTAATGGGAACAGTTTTTCCTTGTCTATCTTATCTAAGTCTATCATAATCATGTACACCTCTATCAAATCTCTCTCAATCGCCTTTACTCCAGGGAGAACAACTCCATCTTCTCCAAACTCACTTTGTACCTAAACTCCCATCCCTGGATTCATTCTGGTAAATCTCCTCTGCACCCTCTCAAGGACTTTCACATCCTTCCTGCAGTCTGGCGACCCGAACAGGGCACAGTTCTCTTGTTGGGGTCTAACCAAAGCTTTGTAAAGTTTCAGCTAAACCGCCCTGTTTTTGTATATTTGCCTCTTTTGATGAAGCCCAAGATCTGATATGTTTTGCTAAACACTCTGCTAATATGTCCTGCCACCTTCAAAGATCAATGCATATGGAGCCCCTGGTCCTTCTGTTCCTGCAAAATCTTTAGAACTGTGTCATTAAGTCTATGTTGACTTCCTATTCTTTCTGACAAAATACATTACCTCACACTCCTCTTTATTAAATTCTACCTGCCACTTCTATGTCCATTCTGCTCGCCTATCTATATCATGTTGTCGGTGGTTTGTATCGTCCTCACTGTTCCCCACTCCTCCAAGGTTGCAATCATCAGAAAAAAATATAAATTCTACTCCGTATTCCAAGATCCGTGTCATTTTTATGCGGTAAAAAAAAACAACTGTGGTCCCAGCACTGACCATTGTGTAACATCAATGTCGACCATCCTCCAGTCTGAAAAATAACCATTTAACACATTTCTCTTTTTGCTGTCCTTTGGACAGTTTTTGATCCAATTGGATGCTATTCCATGAGCTTCAATTTTGTTAACCAAGCATTTATGTGGTTCTTAATCAAATACCTTCATAAAATCCCGGTAGACAACATCCACCACATCCCCTTCATCAACCTTCTCTGATCATCGAAATAAATTCAATTAGCCTATCAAGCATAATCTGCCTTTTAAAAATCCGTGCTGACACTCCTTAATTAACTCAAACCTCTCCAAGTGTGTGTTGTCCTTTTTCCCTGATCATTGTTTCTAAAACCTTACTCACCACTGATGTTACACTAACTGTCCAGCAGTTACGAGGCCTGTGTGTTGTCCATTGATAATTCTGGGAGGTGAGGGTGACCATCTATGTCATCATTTTCTCCCTCAGCAGGGAGAAGCAGGATGAGAGATCCAGTGGGTTTGTCAGGATTGCAGGTTTCCTGATGGTGTAGTAGGCTCTGCGGGGTCTCCATGTCAACGGGGAGAGGTACAGGAACTGAAAGAACTCTCACTCCATTAATGTACAGTTGGTGTGTGAGCATGCCCAGTAAATCATGTTGGTGAATGTCCTCTATCCTAGCAGCAGCCACCATACCTTCATTCTGAAGCAGTCAACCAGTCCCAACACTGCGGGTCTCCATGCAGAACCAGAATGCGACTCCTCGGAGACAACTCATGTTTCTACAACCCCAAACCATCTCCCACCACCAACCAAACGCACACAATTAACATGTGTAAAATGTGAGCAATGGAGTCACCAGGAACATGGTGGAACTGACCATCATTGTGATGAAGCTTTACTTCCGATGTCTGAACCGCTCGGGGGGAGTCCTCCAGTACACACTGAAGCAGGTGCCCAAGTTCATGGTGTTCTGCTGCACCCTTCATATCATCACCATCACGAGGACACCGGCATGGGCAGCAGGGATCCGGAGGCCACCTCAGGAGAATGAGGAGGAGGCAGGGAGGATATTTTCTGGATGCCTTCTACCAGGACAGGCTGTCGGAGAGTCCTTGCTAAGATTCAGTTTCCTATAGGACAACTTCCCTTTCCCACAATGAATCCCCCATTCTCCACCATTACACCCATCTGAGACGCCCCATCACAGTGTTATCACAGCACAGAAAGAACTATTCACTCCGACGTGTCTGCGTCGCCTTTCCGAATGAGCAATTCACCTAATCCCATTCCCTGCCTTCTTCGCATAATCCTGCACATTCCTCCTTCTAATACACCAAATTATTCAGCTTTAGCATGTTTATAGATGTGGTCACCCAACAGCTGAAGATTATGCAGGGAGAGAAGGAATTGGTGATCCCCAGACAGTCAAAAGGAATCAGGCAGGTAGTGCTGCAAACCCTTGAGTGCATCTCACTCTCCAACAGGTATTCAGTTCAGAATACTGAGGAAAGTGATGCTTCACCTGGGGAGCGCAGCCAGAGCCAACTCTGTGTCAGCACGGGTAGCTGAGCTGCAGAGCGGGGTAGAGGGATGACTGGAAGAGCCATAGTGATCAGTAGTCAGGGGAACAGGCAGGCGTTTATGTGGCCACAGACGTGAATCGAGGATGGTGTCATGCTTGTCTGGTGCCAGGGTCAAGGATGTCACTGAGCGACTGCAGAGCATCCTGAAGGAGAAGGGGAACAGCCAGCTGTCATGGTCCACATCGGAACCAGCGACAAAGGTAGAAAGAGGAATGTCGTCCTGCAGTCAGAATTTATGGAGCGAGGGAAGAAATAGGCCAGCAGGACCTCAAAGTGGTAACTTCTGGATTGCTCCCAGTGCCATGCACAACTGAGTATAGAAATAGAAATCTAAGACAGATGAATGTGTGGCTGGGAAGATGGTGCAGGAGGGAGGGCTTCAGATTCCTGGGACATTGGGACCAACTTTGGATTAGATGGGACCTGAACAGGCCGGACTGGTTGCACCAGATCGGAGCCGGGACTGGGCTACTTGCAGAACGTTTTGCTCGTGCTGTCGGGGAGGGTATAAACTAGTTTTGCAGGGGGGTGGGGACCTGAGGGTAGACTCAGTTGGGACAAAACCTGAAATGAAAATAGAAGGCAGAAAATTAATGGATGAGTCTAGAAAACAGAGGAAAAGAGGGTTAGAATTTTTTTTAAGTGTTTGGCTGTGCTCAAGGATATCTATTTCAATGCAAGAAGTATAGCAACTAAAGCAGATGAGCTGAGGACAAGGTGGACAGGTGGCAGTATGAAATCATAGCTATCACTGAAATATAGCTGAAGGAGGGACAGGAATGGCACCTCAACGTTCCTGGTTACAGGGTTTTCAGACACGATAGGGAGGGGGGTAAAGAAAGGAGGGGAAGTGGCAATTTCGGTCAAGAAATCTATTACAGCTGTGAGGAGGGATGATATGTTGGAAGGTTCATCAACTGAGGCGATTTGGATTGAGCTAAGGAACCAAAAAGGGGCAATATCACTGCTGGGAGTGTGATCCCGTCAGCCAAACAGTCCGAGGGAGATAGAAGAGCAGATATGTAGGCAAGTCTCTGAGAAGTGCAAGAACAATAGGGCAGTAATAATAGGGTATTTTAATAACCCCAATCTTTACAGGGATAATTTTAGTATGAAAATAATTAAGGGAACAGAAATCTTGAGGTGCATTCAGGAGAACGTTTTTGGCCAGGGTGTAGCAAGTCCAACAACAGAGGGTGCAGTTTTAGACATTGTTTTTGGAAATGAAGATGGGCAGGAGGAAGGAGTGGGAGGGAAGAGCATTTTGGTGGGAGTGATCATAATTCAGTTAGTTTTAACTTAATTATGGAACAGGACAAGAGATACATCAGGAGTTAGAGTTCTCAATGGGGAAAGGCGAATATTACTAAACTGAGGAGCGAAAGTGGACTGGAAACAGCAGTTTGAAGGTAGTTCAGTCTCACAGCAGTGGGAGGCATTCAAAGGGGAGATTCAAAAGGTTCAGGATGAACATGTTCCCACAAAGAAAAAGGGTGAGCCGGCCAAATCTCGAGTCCCATGGATGTCAAGGAGCCGACAGGGTAGGATAACGCAGAAAAGGAAAGCTTCTGTCCGACACTGAGAACTTAATACTGCAGAAAGCCGAGAGGAGTATAGAAAGTGGAGGGATCAAATCAAAAAGGAAGTTAGGAAAGGAAAGTGAGGGTATGAAAGAACGTTAGCAAGCAAAATCAAGGTGAACCCAAAGATGTTTTCTCAATACATTAAGAGGAAGAGGATAACTAAGGGGAGAGTAAGACCCATTATAGATCAGAAAGGTAACCTTTGTATAAGGGTAGAAGATATTGGTATGGTTCTTATTGAGCACTTTGCGTATGTCTTCAGAAAAGAGGGGGGATTTAGATATTGTCGTTAAGGAGGAAGAGTGTGAATTATTGGATATGATAAACATAGGGAGAGAGGAAGTATTAATGGGATTAGCATCCTTGAAAGTTGAAACATCACCAGAGCCGGATGAAATGTACCCCAGGCTGTTCAAAGAAGCAAGAGAGGAAATAGCAGAGGGTCTGCCTACCATCATTTCCCAATCTCACTAGATACAGGTGTGGTGCTGGAGTATTGGAGAATTGCTAACGTTGTACCTCTGTTTAAAAAGGGAGCGAAGGATTGTCTGAATAATGACAGGCCAGTCCGTCTAACCTCAGTAGTGGGCAAATTATTGGAATCTATTCTGAGAGACGGGATAAACTGTCACTTATAGAGGCACAGGTTATCAAGGATAGTCAGCATGGATTTGTTAAGTGACTCTCTTGTTTGACCAAATTGATCGAATTTTTTGAAGATGTTACAAGGAATATAGATGAGGGTAGTGCAGTTGATGTGGTCTACATGGATTTGAGCAAGGCTTCTGACAAGATCCCACATGATAGACTGGTTCAAAAAATAAAATCCCATGGCATCCAGAGAAATGCAGCAAGGCGGATACAAAATTGTCTCAGTGGCAGGAAACACAGGGTAATTATTGACAAGTATTTTTGCGACTGGAGGACTGTTCCCATTGTCATTCCACAGGGCTCAGTAATGGGTCCCATGCTTTCTGTGGACTATATTAAAGAGTTAGACGTAAATTTAGGGGGTATGATCAAGACTTTTGCAGACGACACAAAGGTTGGCCATGTGGCGGATAGCGAGAAGGATAGCTGTAGGCTGCAGGAAGATATTGACGGTCTGGTGAGATGGGCAGAAAAATGGGAATCGACCTGGATAAGTGTGAGGTGATGCAATTGGGGAGCTCAAACAAGCAAAGGAATACACGATTACTAGGACAATACTGAGAAGTGTAGAGGAAGTAAGGGACTTTGGAGTGAATGCCCACAGATCCCTGAAGATAGCAGGACAGGTAAATAAGGCAGTTAAGAAGGCATATGGAATCATTTCCCTTTTTAGCTGAGGTATAGAATGTAAGAGCTGGGAGGTTATGCTGGAACTGTATAAATTATTGGTTAGGCCACAACTTGAATATTTTGTGCAGTTCTGGTAACCACATTACAGAAAGGAGGCAATTGCACGAGAGAGGGTACAGAGGAGATTTACGAGGATGTTGCCAGGACTGGAAAAATGCAGCTATGAGGAAAGATTGGATAGGCTGGGGTTGTTCTTCATGGAACAGAGAAGGCTTGAGGGGAGATCTGATTGAAATGAACAACATTTTGTGGGGCCTGCATTGAGTGGAGGTGAAGGGTCTATTCACCTTAGCAAAAAGGTCAGTGACTAGGGGACATAGATTCAAAGTGATTGGCAGAAATATCAGAAGGGAGTTGAGGAAAAACATGTTCACCCAGAAATACAAATTTGCCTCGGTGACAGGAAGCAAAGGGTAATTGTTGACGGGTATTGACTGGAGGACTGTTACCAGTCGTGTTCCAGAGGGCTCGGTACTGGGTCCCGTGCTTTTAGTGAGGGTCTGTAACTCACTTCATGAAAGGATGGTTGAGGCAGAAACCCTCTACTCATTCAAAAGGAGTCTGGATGTGCACCTCAAGTGTCATAATCTGCAGGGCTACGGATCAAATGATGGAAGGTGTGATTAGAATAGGTCGATAACTTTTCGGCTGGCGCAGACACGATGGGCCAAGGTACCTCTTTCTGTGCCTTAAATTTTCTACGATTCTATGATTCTTTAACACGACACACGCTATCCTCGTTGACACTCACAATTCTGTTAACAAACTATCAAGATGATCAGAAATGATTTTCCATGAAGCTATCCGTGCTGCTTGTCATTTATTAAGACATGATTTTACAAGTAAGAAATATTTTTGTGCTGGGTTATGGCCTCCAGAATTGATCGAATTTTTTGAAGATGTTACAAGGAATATAGATGAGGGTCGTGCAGTTGATGTGGTCTACGTGGATTTTAGCAAGGCTTCTGACAAGGTCCCACATGATAGACCGGTTCAAAAAATAAAATTCCATGGCATCCAGAGAAATGCAGCAAGGCGGATACAAAATTGTCTCAGTGGCAGGAAACACAGGGTAATTATTGACAAGTATTTTTGCGACTGGAGGACTGTTCCCATTGTCATTCCACAGGGCTCAGTAATGGGTCCCATGCTTTCTGTGGACTATATTAAAGAGTTAGACGTAAATTTAGGGGGTATGATCAAGACTTTTGCAGACGACACAAAGGTTGGCCATGTGGCGGATAGCGAGAAGGATAGCTGTAGGCTGCAGGAAGATACTGACGGTCTGTTCAGAAGGGCAGAAAAATGGGAATCGACCTGGATAAGTGTGAGGTGATGCTATTGGGGAGCTCAAACAAGCAAAGGAATACACGATTACTAGGACAATACTGAGAAATGTAGAGGAAGTAAGGGACTTTGGAGTGAATGCCCACAGATCCCTGAAGATAGCAGGACAGGTCAATAAGGCAGTTAAGAAGGCATATGGAATCATTTCCCTTTTTAGCTGAGGTATAGAATGTAAGAGCTGGGAGGTTATGCTGGAACTGTATAAATCATTGGTTAGGCCACAACTTGAATATTTTGTGCAGTTCTGGTAACCACATTACAGAAAGGAGGCAATTGCACTAGAGAGGGTACAGAGGAGATTTACGAGGACGTTGCCAGGACTGGAAAAATGCAGCTATGAGGAAAGATTGGACAGGCTGGGGTTGTTCTTCATGGAACAGAGAAGGCTTGAGGGGAGATCTGATTGAAATGAACAACATTTTGTGGGGCCTGCATTGAGTGGAGGTGAAGGGTCTATTCACCTTTGCAAAAAGGTCAGTGACTGGAGGACATAGATTTAAAGTGATTGGCAGAAATATCAGAAGGGAGTTGAGGAAAAACATGTTCACCCAGAAATACAAATTTGCCTCGGTGACAGGAAGCAAAGGGTAATTGTTGACGGGTATTGACTGGAGGACTGTTACCAGTCGTGTTCCAGAGGGCTCGGTACTGGGTCCCGTGCTTTTAGTGAGGGTCTGTAACTCACTTCATGAAAGGATGGTTGAGGCAGAAACCCTCTACTCATTCAAAAGGAGTCTGGATGTGCACCTCAAGTGTCATAATCTGCAGGGCTACGGATCAAATGATGGAAGGTGTGATTAGAATAGGTCGATAACTTTTCGGCTGGCACAGACACGATGAGCCAAGGTACCTCTTTCTGTGCCTTAAATTTTCTACGATTCTATGATTCTTTAACACGAAACACGCTATCCTCGTTAACACTCACAATTCTGTTAACAAACTATCAAGATGATCAGAAATGATTTTCCATGAAGCTATCCGTGCTGCTTGTCATTTATTAAGACATGATTTTACAAGTAAGAAATATTTTTGTGCTGGGTTATGGCCTCCAGAATTTTCCAATAATCAACATTAGACTGATAGTTACAAGGCTTATCAAACCTCTCCTTCTTTAAACAGGGTGTAACATTTACAGCCCTTCAGTTCTCTGGCATTTTAAAAAATTCATTCATGGGTTGTGGACATCGCTGGCCAGGCCAACATTTATTGCCCATCTCTAATTGCCCATGCGAAGGTGGTGGTGAGCTGCCTTCTTGAACCACTGCAGGTACACCCACAGTGCTGTTAGGAAAGGTGTTCCAGTATTATGAAACAGCGACAGTGAAGGAACGGCAAGATAGTTTCAAATCAGCATGGTGTGTCGCTTGGAGGGGAACTTGCAGGTGGTGGTGCTTCCATACCTCTGCTGCCCTTGCCCTTCTATGTGGTAGAGGTTGTGTGTTTGGAAGGTGCTGTCTAAGGAGCCTTGGTGTGTTGCTGCAGTGCATCTTGTAGATGATACACACTGCTGCTACTGTGCGTCGGTGGTGGAGGGAGTGAATGTTGTGGATGGGGTGCCAATCAAGCGGGCTGCTTTGTACTGGATGGTGCCGAGCTTCTTGAGTGTTGCATCACACTCCTGGCTTGTGCCTTATAGATGTTGGACTGGCTTTGGGGAGTCAGGAGGTGAGTTAATCGCCTCAGCATTCCTGGCCTATGACCTGCTCTTTGAGCCATGGTATTTATATGGCTACTCCTGTTCTGTTTCTGGTCAATGGTAGCCCCTAGGATGTTGATAGTGGTGGATTCAGCTATGGTAATATCGTTGAATGTCAAGGGAGATGATTAGATTCTCTCTTGTCGGAGATGGTCATTGCCTGACACTAGTGCAGTGCGAATGATACTTGCCAATTATCAGCCCAAGCCTTGATATTGTCCAGGTCTTGCTGCATTTCTACACGGACTGCTTCAGTATTTTAGGATTCACGAATGGTGCTGAACATTGTGCAATCATCAGCCAACATCCCCACTTCTGGTCTGGTGATTGAAGGAAGGTCATTGATGAAGCAGCTGAAGATGGTTGGGTCTCGGAAACTACCCTGAGGAACTCCTGCAGTGATGTCCTGGAGTTGAGATGATTGACCTGCAAGAACCACAACCATCTTCCTTTGCGTTCGGTATGACTCCAACCAGCAGAGAGATTTCCCGCTGATTCCCACTGACTCCATTTTTTCTCTGCTTCCTTGATGCCATACTCAGTCAAATGCTGCCTTGATGTCAAGGCAGTCACTCATACCTCACCTCTTGAATTCAGCTCCTTTGTCCATGTTTGAACCAAGGCTGTAATGAGGTCAGGAGCGGTGTGACCCTGGAGGAACCCAAACTGAGCGTCACTAAGCAGGTTATTGCTAAGCAAGTGCTGTTTGGTAGCATTGTCGATAACACCTTCCATCACTTTACTGATGATTGAGAATAGGCTGATGGGGCGGTAAAGCCGGGTTGGACTTGTCCTGCTTTTTGTGCACAGGACATAGCTGGGCAATTTTTCACATTGACGGGCAGATGCCAATGTTGTAGCTGTACTTGAACAGTTTGATGGGGGAACGGAAGTTCTGGAGCACAGGTCCTCAGTACTATTTCAGAAATATTGTCAGGGCCCATAGCCTTTGCAGTATCCAGTGCCTTCAATCGTTTCTTGATATCACGCAGAGTGAATCGAACCCTGAGAAACAGTACTGTATACTCCCCTCCACCTCCAGTCTGAACAATGACTGTTCACCACTTCTCTCTGCTTTCTGTCCCTGAGTCAGTGTCATATCAACACCATCACTGTCACATAAATCCATGTCATAACAAGTCTATGAAATGTCAGTTGATCACAGGCCGTTTGAAAATCTATATACATAAGTGGATATACATGAGTAGGGTCGAAAGATGTTGGTATGGTTCTGAATGAATACTTTGTATCTGTCTGAACAGAAGAGGGGACGATGCAGATACTGTGGTTAAGGAGGAGGAGTGTGAATTATTGGATGTGATATACATAGGGAGAGAGGAAGTAATAATGGGATTAGCATCTTTGAAAGTTGATAAATCACCAGGGCCAGATGAAATGTATTTCAGGCTGTCAAATGAAGTGAGAGAGGAAATAGCAGAGGGTCTGACCATCATTTTCCTGTCATCACTGGATACAGGTGTAGTGCCAGAGGATTGGTGAACTGTTAACATTGTACCTCTTTAAAAATGGAGCAAAGGATAGACCGAATGATAGCAGGCCAATCAGTGTAATCTCAGTAGTGGGCAAATTATTGAAATGTATTCTGAGAGACAGGATAAACTGTCACTTAGAAAGGCTCAGGTCAATCAAGGACAGTCAGCATGGATTTGTTAAGGGAAGATATTGTTTGACCAACTTGATTGACTTTTTCGAAGAAGTCGCAAGGATGATAGATGAGGGTAGTGCAGATGATATGGTCTCCGTGGATTTTGGCAAGGCTTTTGACAAGGTCCCATGTGGCATACTAGGTAAAACAAATAAAGTCCCATGGAATCCAGGGAAATGCAGAAAGCTGGATACAAAATTGGCTCAGTAGCAGGAAACAAAGGGTGATTGTTGACGGGTGTTTTACTGACTTGAGGTCTGTTTCCAGTGGCATTCCACAGGGCTCAGTACTGGGTCCCCAGCTTTTAGTAGTATATATTAACGATTTGAACGTACATGTAGGGGGCATGATCAAGATGTGTGCAGATGGTACACAGATTGGCTGTGTGGTAGGTAGCAAGGAGGATAGCTAGACTGCAGGAAAATATTGATGGCAGAAAATATTGATGGGGCAGCACAGTGGCGCAGTGGTTAGCACTGCAGCCTCACAGCTCCAGGGACCTGAGTTCGATTCTGGGTACTGCCTGTGTGGAGTTTGCAAGTTCTCCCTGTGTCTGCGTGGGTTTTCTCCGGGTGCTCCAGTTTCCTCCCACAAGCCAAAAGACTTGCAGGTTGGTAGGTAAATTGGCCATTATAAATTGTCACTAGTATAGGTAGGTGGTAGGGAAATATAGGGACAGGTGGGGATGTTTGGTAGGAATATGGGATTAGTGTAGGATTAGTATAAATGGGTGGTTGATGGTCGGCACAGACACGGTGGGCCAAAGGGCCTGTTTCAGTGCTGTATCTCTAATCTAAAAAAAAAAGTGTCAAATGGAATTCAGCCTGGTTAAGTATGAGACGATGCAATTGAGGAGGTCAAACAAGACAAAGGGATAGACAATCAATCGGAAAATATTGAGAAGTGTAGAGGAAGTGAGGGACCTTGGAGTCAATGTCCACTGATGTCCTGAATGTAGCAGGTCAGGTCGATAAGGTGGTTAAGAAGGCATAGGGAATCATTTCCTTTATTAGCTGAGAAATAGAATACAAGAGCAGTGAGGTTATGCTGGAACTGTATAAATCATTCGTTGGGCCACAACCTGAGTAATCTGCAGTTCTGGTCACCTAATTACACAAAGGATGGAATTGCACTAGAGAGGGTACAGAGGAGATTTACAAGGATGTTTGCCAGGACTGGAAAAATGCAGCTATGAAGAAAGATTAGATAGGCTGGGGTTGTTCTACTTGGAACAGAGAAGGCTGAAGGGAGATCTGATTGAAAGGGACATAATTTTGTGGGGCCTGGATAGAGTGGAGGTGAAGAGTCTATTCATCTTAGCAGAGAGATCAGTGACTAGGGGGCAGAGACTTAAAGTGCTCGGTAGAAGGATTAGAGGGGAGTTGGGGAGAAACGTGTTCACCCAAAAATACAAAATGTGCTCAGTGGCAGGAAACAAAGGGTAATTGTTATAATAAAAGCAAAATACTGCGGATGCTGGAAATCTGAAGTAAAACACGAAATGCTGGAAATACTCGGCAGGTCTGGCAACATCTGTGGAGGGAATAGCAGAGTTAACGTTTCAGTTCAATGATGAAGGGTCACTGACCTGTAACGTTAACTCTGCTTCTCTCTCCACAGATGCTGCCAAACCTGCTGAGTATTTCCAGCATGTCTTGTTTTTATTAAAGGGTAGTTGATGACGGATATTTTACTGATCTGAGGACTGTTTACAGTGGCGTTCCACAGGGTTCAGTACTGCGTCCGCTGTTTACAGTGAGGGTCGAGAACTTACTGCCTGAAAGGATAGTTGAAGCAGAATCCCTCCACTCAGTGAAAAGGAAACTGGATGTTCACCTCAACTGTCATTATCTGCAGGGCTGTGGATCATGATGGGATTAGAATAGGTGGATCATTTTTCGGCCGGTGCAGACACAATGGGCCAAGCGGCCTCTTTCTGTATCTTAAACTTTCTATGATTATATTACATGAAACAATCACAGTTACGTCCTCAACTAACTTGATCAAGATTATCAGGAATGATATTTCATTAACCTTTCCGTGCTGCTTGTCATTTATTATCCCGTGTTTTACAAGCAAGGTATATTTTTGTGTTGGGTTATGACCTCTAGAAGTTTCCAACCACCAACATTAGACTGATACTTACAGGGTTTACCCAACCTCTCCATTTTAAACAGGGTGTAACATTGACAATCCTCCAGACCTCTGGCGTCACTCCCATATCCAAGGAGGACTGAAAGATTTTGTCCAGTGCTTCTGCCATTTCCACCAGTCCTTCCCTCAGTAACTCTCATAATTCCCATTCAGACTGGGTAAATCTTCTACTTTATTGTGGTGCAAAAAGTGTTGAATTGAAAGGGGTTAACTGAACCTGTTTGTTCAGTGACTGTAATTAATGTCAGTCTCCATGGACCCTAATGGTGTCACTGGAGGGTTTCCCTCTTCTATTAATACAGGACTCCTTTCAATGTGTTTTCCGAAAGTGTTAGCGGGACCATCAGCTCCGGCACTAAAAGGGATCCGTGGGCTGCAGAGAGCGGGAGAGGAGAGATCAGAATCTGAACAATAGATTGGAATGTTACAACAATGGGTCAGAATCTGAGAACAATAGATTGGAATGTTACAACAATGGGTCAGAATCTGAGAACAATAGATTGGAATGTTACAACAAGTGACAGGAGTTTATCCTATTGGTTTGACTATCTTACTGCGGAATATTATTGGATAACATTAGAATGGCGGATCTTTTTTGCTCTGAAGATGATTCAATTTATTTACTATCCCATCCTCGCTACTATTGGTGTCCCTGGTAAGTCTCTGTATCCAACTATTAGATTCATAAACCATATTTCACTGATTTAGTGTTCTTGTCATTTAAATCGTGAGAAGACTGAAGCCATTATCTTCCGTTTCTGTCACAACTCCATTCCCTGTCCATGATCTGCATCCCCCTCGCTGGCCATTGTCTCAGGCTGAACCAGGAAATTTACAACCTCTGGTATCTATTTAATGCTGAGCTGAGTTCATCCCCATATTCACTCCATCTCCAGCCCTGCCAATTGTTATGGCCATGTGAGGAGGGGTCAGAGTGGCTCTTCTTTATTTGACTGCAACAGTGTTTGTCCTTTATCAACAGTGAATATGCTTAACGTCTCAGTGAGCGTTCCACATCTTACCTTTGGTGTGATGGTGAAGAAACCGATTGGACAGGTTCTCTTGAGTTTAAACATGAAAGAGGTGAGTTTATTAAACTTAACAAGAGAAACCCGATCTGAATAAAATCATAAAAAAACGGAACACACAGTTACGTGCACACTCATACGAGAATCACACACACTCAAATGGATTACAGAGTGAGAAGTACATTTGTGGTTGGATTTGAGTCCAGAATAAATTTCAAAAAACTCATTCTGTGATGTTGGGCGATTCCGTGGTCTTCCAGCTGAAGTTATATTCTTGAAGTCTTTTGCTTGTCGAAGTGCAGTATGTGGCTGGTCCACATTGCTCAGGATTTTCTTTGAGGCTTTCTTCCCCTGGTTACTCTGTCTGCAGTAATCTGTAGGCTTGAGGGGTCCGCAGTCACATGTGGTTTTCAAACTTGTGATGTTAGGTGGAGGGAGAGATGGAGAGAGAGAGAGAGAGGGGTCACAGCCCTTCTGCTTCTGCACAGTTTGAATCATTGGCTTGTCTGTCTTTGTCCAGGGGAAACTCCCAGCTTTCACAGAGATGGACAGAAGGTCTCATGACTGCCTCAGTGTATTCTCTGGACCCTTCTAATGAGATTCAAGGTTAGAAACGTCTATCTCCCCAGGGCTCAGGATACCAGTATTTATACTTGGTGGAGTTTGCTCTTTCAAAGTCAATGTGTCAGGGTAGTCTTGCATGCCGTGTTAATGAATGTAATCTTAGATAATTCAATCACTAGAGCAAGCCAATGATATTGGTCCAGGCTCATCAGACATGTGTCTCCTGTTGTAGGCCTTAGAATGTGAAAATGTGTTTCAGATGCCAATTACGGTGGCCATCTTGGCTGCCAGTTTTTTCAAGGTTAACTGTCGGATTTTTTTCTATTAAAAGGTTAGTGTAAGTTTCCAATCGATGAATTAAAATTCCTCATTTGGCATGTTGTGTTATCTTAACACCGGCGCAGCACATGGAAAGAAATGTGATAACGGGAACATTTCATTTCAGAACTGTGGGAAGAAAAAGAAAGCAATACACATGCATTCTCAATAATCACTTCTCAAATTCACACATTAATCTTAGAATTATTGCAGCTGACATTGTCTGTTACAGCTGTACTGATTTAACTTTTTTGGCGTTTTGACTGGGATGGTTATGTGTCGGGTTCGACGCTGGACAATGCATCAACGATTGCATTGTTTACCTTTTCTCTCCTCTAATGAAGTTTTAACTACTCAGGTTCCTGCACCTTAACAATCTTTCTCCTTAAACAGACAGTGTGTAATAAATTGTTTTTTTTAGACCCAGTGAGGTGTCTGAGATTTCCTCAGGGCCTTTGTTCTTGCTGAGTTTGCCTTTGAAATTGTTGTGTTTGATTAGCTTTGGGTTTTGGACCTGATCATTGGGTTCTTCAGTGGGTAGATCCACACTGACCTTACTTTTAGCTTTCTGGTGAGGTACCCAAGTGCTGTTTACTTTAGGGAACGTTCCCTTCACTTTTCCCTTTACTATGGGAAGAATCAATATTTTATCTACCCTATGTCCTCTGGGACATTACTGCTCGCAGGTCTTTGTCCAGCTTTCGCTGCACTCTGCAGCGGGAGGTCGACTAGGTGAGGCATCTCCCTCACCATTGACATGCCTTTTTGGGACCTTTCCTTGTCCTTGCACGTTTCTGTAAATGCTGTTAGCAGCCTCTTTAGGCTGCCTCTTTGACCTGCATTTAAGGAGGAGAGCGTAGTGTCTGATGGATCTCACATTTCAGGGTTGGCTATTCGGAGAGTAGGGGGTTCCAGTTGGGAATCCTCCTGGCCCTCCTCCAACCTGTCCTCACCGCCCTTTCCAATCCTTCCCTCCTGACTGCCTGACAGATCTGTACTTGGCTGTTCCCTCCACAGCCTTTGCTTTTTGCCTTTGGTCAGGAGTGTCAATTAAATAATTTACCTGACTATTCCTTTTGCCACTCGATATGGACCACTGAACCGGGATTTCAGGGGTTCACCCTGCAGTGGGAATAGTAACAATACATGGTCTCTGTCTTGAAATGTTTTAGCCTTGGCATTTCTGTCTCCTTACCTTTTCATAGCTGCCTGGGTGGTCTTTAGGTGCTCCCACAGCATAGAAATGTAGTCTAAAATGGAAGACACATCCCTGTGTCCCAAAGACCTCTCCTTGATTAGTTTAAGGGAACCTCTCACCTCGTGTCCATAAACTAATTCAAAGAGACTAAAGCCAGTGGAATCATTGGATACGTCCCTGGAAACCAACAGGAGAAATCCCAGCCCTTTGTCCCAGTCATGGGGTTGCTCATAGCAGTGTGGCCTGATCATTGTCTTTAGGGTCTGATAGTACCGCTCCAAAGCCCCTTGTGACTATGGATGGTAGGCTGAGGACTTTATTTATTTACTTATTTTATTTATTTAGAGATACAGCACTGAAACAGGCCCTTCGGGCCACCGAGTCTGTGCCGACCATCAACCACCCATTTATACTAATCCTACATGAATCACATATTCCTACCACATCCCCACCATCCCTCAACTCCCCTCCCACCAACCTATACTAGGGGCAATTTATAATGGCCAATTTACCTATCAGGCTGCAAGTCTTTGGCTGTGGGAGGAAACCAGATCACCTGCTGAAAACCCACGCGGTTACAGGGAAAACTTGCAAACTCTGCACAAGCAGTACACATAATCGAACCCGGGTCGCTGGAGCTGTGAGGCTGCGGTGCTCCAGATTACCTATGACCTTATAAAAAAAAAGGACATAAAATGTGTGTCCTGATCCGACTGGATCTCAGCAGACAGCCCATATCGGGTAAAGAATTGGGTTAGCCCCTTCAGCACAGCCTTGGCAGGGATAGTTCTTCGGATGAATGGCCTCTGGGAATCGGGTCACCACATCCATAATGGTGAGAAGATACTGGTATCCCGTTTTGTTTTCAGCAGGTGACCCCACAATCCACCATCACTCTGCTGAAGGGGTCCCCAAAAGCTGGTAGATGAATTAGGGTGCAGGATTTTATTGCAGGTTGGGGCTTCCCCACCACCTAGCGCATGTGACCTGTTTTACAGAACTCCACCACATCTTTGTGAAGTTGTGGCCAGTCAAAATACTGTCTTCTGCGGGCTTTGATTTTTCATACACCGAAATGTCCATCCATTAGAAGGTCGTGGGTCATTCTTAATATTTCTTTAAGGGACCTCAGCGGCACCACTATCTGGTGAACCACTGTCCACTCTTCATCCTCTGCTCTGTGAGGAGGTCTCCACTTCCTCATCAGCACTTCATTATTTAAATAGTAACACTCTGCAACTCCCTCTGCTTCAGTTTTCGTTTGGACAGTCTGTGCTATTTGGGTCGGCTTGTTGAGCCTCAAATAAGGAAGAACTGTTTAATACATTCTTTGGGTCCTCTAACTTCCCAAAGAAGGTTTCAGACAACCAGAATGTAGGGTAATCCGTCTCCAGTGTCAGTTCAGGGGATTATTTGGCCATGGACCGAGTCACCACACAATCAGGGAGAATGTCAGGGACCTTCTCCTGTAACTACTCTGTCTCCCGGACCTCTTTTGGTCTCTCTAGAACTACTGGGGAAGCTGCCACCTTTTCCCCTGTCAGATTATTACCCAGGAGCAGTTCGACCCATCAACAGGTAACCTAGGGACAATCCGCATGGTAAAGGATTATGAAACTGGGTCACACTCCAACTGCACCGGATATAAGGGTATGGACATATACGGTCTTCCGATACCATTCACTAACGCTCTAGCATTCACTGCACTTTCTTTTTCCCAGCAGAAGGGATTGGGTGGCCCCTGTATCCTTGAGTATGACTATTGTTTCACTTGCCTCACTCAAGGGGTATGGGGTCACTTTTCATTAGGATACAAATTCCTGGTACCTCTCCGGGTTTTTGTTTATTATTCCCGCACTCTCTGTGGTGGGGTTACTGGGTCTGACTGCCGCAGTTGGAGGCACAGCCTGATCTGTTGTGCTTTCCATCAGGTCCCATTGTCCTGCACTGATCTGGTGGTCCCTGATTAATGCTACAGGTTTTTCCCATAACTTGCAGCATTCAGCTCGATGGTGATCTGCCTTATTCCAATGGAAACGCACATGTCTTCGGCCTTTACTCCTGCTCTCAGTGCCGTCCTATTTGGCCTGAGGATGGTCCCCTGGGTGTCCAGCTTTTCCTCCTTGCCCAAGGCTGATCGGGCTCCTATCACCCTCCCACCTTTTATTCGCGGGTCTTTGTGGTGACTAGGGAAGTGTTTCCCTTTGGGGTTAAGGCTTTGTGTACAAGGGAAAATTCATCAGCCAGAATTGCAACCTGCCTGGCTCTTTGAACCTTTCGTTCCTCTTTGTGCGTTTTAATGGTAGGGAGAGCGAGTTTTTGAACTCCTTGAGATGGATCACCACTCTAAGGTTCAGATTTGTGGGCTGTAATTTGAGTGTTTGTATCCACTGGTCAAAAGTAAACACAAAAACTGACTTTAAATCTTCTATAGCTACCTATTAATGAAACGTTTGGCGAAGACAAATGTGGGTCCAATACAGGCAGAGTCAGGGGAATTCATAATGGTGAACAGAGAAATGGCAGTGAAGCTAAATGATTACTTTGTGTCTTTCCTCATTGAGGAAGATACAAGGACATTTCCAGAATTAGAGATCCAAGGGATTAGGGAGAATGAGGACATGAAGGTAATTAATATTAGTAAGAATGTTGCATTGGAGAAATTAATGGGGCTGAAGTTTGATGAGGCCCCAGGATCTGATATTCTGCATTCCAGGGTGTGGGAAGAGATAGCTATGGAGATGGTGGCTGCATTGGTGACTATCTTCAAAAATTCTATAGATTCTGGAGCGGTTTCTACAGATTGGAAGGTAGCAAATGTCACCCCACTATTTAAGCAGGGAGGGAGAGTAAAAACAAGGAATTATAGACCTGCTTTCGTGCATCAGCCGTTGGAAAAATGCTGGGACTGTATTCTAAAGGATGTGATAAATGGACAGTTGGATAATAATCTGTTTGGGCATCGCAAACATGGATTTATGAATGAGAAATCATGTTTGATGAACCTGTTGGAGTTTTTATTGGGGATGTTACTAACAGAATTGATAAAGGGGAGTCGGTGGACGTGTTATACTTGAATTTTCAGAAGGATTTTGATAAAGTACCCCACAGGAGGTTGGTTAGCAACATTAAAGCACATGGGATAGGAGGTAATATACTGGCATGGATTAAAGATTGGTTAACAGGCAGAAAACAGTGAGTAGGAAGAAACGGGTCATTCTCACTTTGGCAGGCTGTGACTAGTTGTGTCCCGCAAGGATCAGTAGATTAGATTAGATTAGATTAGAGATACAGCACTGAAACAGGCCCTTCGGCCCACCGAGTCTGTGCCGAACATCAACCACCCATTTATACTAATCCTACACTAATCCCATATTCCTACCAAACATCCCCACCTGTCCCTATATTTCCCTACCACCTAACTATACTAGTGACAATTTATAATGGCCAATTTACCTATCTTGGGCCCCAGCTGTTAACAATATATGTCAATGATTTGGATGTGGGGACCAAATGTAATATTTCCAAGTTCGCACATGACACAAAACTAGGTGGGAATGTATCTTGTGAGGAAGATGCAAAGCGTCTTCAAGGGGATTTGGACAGACATTGTGACTGGGCAAGAACATGGCAGATGGAATATAATATGGACAGTTATGACGTTATCCATTTTGGTAGGAGGAACAGATGTGCAGAGTATTTCTTAAATAGTAAGAGATTAGAAGGTGCAGATGTACAAAGGGAACCGTGTGTCAGTAAGTCACTGAAAACTAACATGAAGTGCAGCAAGCAATTCGGAATGCTCATGGTCTGTTAGCCTTTATCACAAGATGATTTGAGTACAGGAGTAGTGAATTCTTACTTCATGTGTATAGAACCTTGCTTAGACCACACCTGGAATATTGTGTGCAGTTTCGGTCCCCTTACCTTAGGAAGGATATTATTGCCATAGAGGGAGTGCAATGAAGGTTCACCAGACTTGTTCCCGGGATAGCGAGACTGTTCTATGAAGAGAGAAACTGGGCTTGTATTCTCTAGACTTTCAAAGAATGTGTCGGGATCTCATTGAAACCTACGAAATAAGTAAAGAGATAAACAGCGTAAATGCGTGTACGATATTTCCCCTGGTTGTGGAGTCCAGAACTAATGGATACAATTTCAAAATAAGGGGGAAGCCACTTAGGACAGAGATGAGGAGAAATTTCTTGACTCAGAGTTTTCTGAATCTTTGGAATTCTGCATCCCAGACGGATGTGGAATCTCAGTCGGTGAGTATGTTTAAACTATAGATTGACAGATTTCTCACTGCAAATGACAAAAAGGGGATTATGGAGATAATGTGTGAAAAAGGCATTGAAGTGGATGATCAGCCATGGTCATATTGAGTGGTGGAGCAGCCTCGATGGGCTGAATGGCCTACTCCTGCTCCTATGTCCCTGTGTTCGGAAGCTGCTTAACTCTTTCAAACTCGAGATCATTTTAGTCAGGCTGCTTTCGGAGGGTTGGAATGTTTGACGGTACACTTCCGGTATTATCTCATGAACGCCCAGCATTGCATTTTTAGTCATCTCATAATCTGATGAACTTTCATCTGGCAACAGTGAATAAACCTCATGGGATTTTCCTGTTACTTTGTTTTGTCAGAACAGTGTCCAGCTCTCCGCCGGACATTTCAGTTACTTTACAAGCTTTTCAAAAGTGACGGAAAATTCTGCCACATCCTCCTCATTGAACTTTGAAATGAGCTGGGTGAAAGGGAGGAAGGCAGAAAGTATGAAACATCTATCGTTGGGAAATTGTTAGAAACCATTATTAAGGAAGTAATAACAGGATATTTAGAATGTCAAAACGCAATCCATCAGAGTCAGCATGGTTTTATGAAGGGTAAATCCTATCTGACGAATTTGCTAGAGGTCTTCGAAGCTGTGACAAGAAAAGTGGAAAATGGGGATCCTGCAGATGTAGTATATCTGGACTTCCAGAAGACATTTGATAAGGTGCTGCTCAAAAGGTTAATACACAAGGTAAGATTACATGGGGTTAGGGGCAATTTATTAACTTTGATAGAGGATTGGCTAACCAACAGAAAACAGAAAGTCGGGATAAATGGGTCTTTTGCTGGTTGGCAATATGTAACTAGTGGGGTACCACAGGGTTTGGTCCTTGGCCCCAGCTATTTACAATATATATTTATGACTTGGATGCAGGGATGGAAAGTACTATTGCCAAATTTGCAGATGACACTAAAATAGGTGGGATAGTAAATTGCAATAATTAAATAAGAAATTTACAAATTGATATGGATAGGTTCGGTGAATGATCCAAAATTTGGCAGATGGAGTTTAACGTGAATAAGTGTAAGGTTATCCATTTTGGTCGGAAGAATAGAAAGGCAAATTATTATCTAACTGGAGAGAAACTTCAGAGTGCTTCGGTGCAGAAGGATCTGGGTGTCCTCGTGCATGAATCGCAGAAAGCTTGTTTGGAGGTAAAGCAGGTGAAAAGGAAGGCAAATGGAATTTTGGTATTTCTTGCTAAAGGAATAGAATATAAAAGTAGGAAAGTGCTGCTGCAACGGTACAAGGCATTAATGAGACCGCACCTGGAGTATTGTGTATAGTTTTAGTCTCCTGACTTGAGGATGGATGTAGTTGCATTGGAGACAGATCAGAGGAGGGTCACTAGATTGATTCCAGGGATGAGGGGTTTGTCTTATGAAGAGAGATTGAGCACTTTATGCCTTTACTCTCTAGAGTTTAGAAGAATGAGAGTCGATCGAATTGAGGTATATAAGATGATTAAGGGGATTGACAAAGTAGACAGAGATAAGACGTTTCCTCTTGTGGGACAACCTAGAATGAGAGGTCATTGTTTTAGGATAAGGGATAAGGATTTAAAATAGAGATGAAGAGACATTTCCTCTCTCAAAGGGTCGTGAGTCTGTGGGATTCACTACCCGGAGTGCGGTAGATGCCGGGACATTGACTGAATTTAAGGAGGAGATAGACAGATTTTTAATTAGTAATGGGTTGAAGAGTTATGGAGAACGGGCAGGAAAGTGGAGTTGAGGCCGAGATGAGATCAGCCATGATCATATTGAATGGCAAAGCAGGCTCGAGGGGCTGAATGCCTACTCCAGCTCCTAGTTCCTATGTTATTATGTTCTTATCTGGATATTTCCAGACAAGAGCGGGTGACGTATCCAGTATCTCTCTCTATGTTGTCCATTCATGTATCTGCTGTGTGACGGAGGCCATCTATGTCGGGTGAGGTGAATTGTACTGTCTGCTCCATCAGCAGGGAGAAGCAGGTGAGAGATCCCGTGGCTTTGTCATGATAGCGGGATTCCTGATGGTCTAGGTGTCTCTGCGGGATCCCCATGGCAACGGGGAGAGGTACAGGAACTGATAGAACTCTCACTCCATCAATGTACAGTTGGAGTGTGAGCATGCCCAGTACATCATCTTGGTAAATGTCCACTGTCCTGGCAGCAGCCACTGTACCTTCATTCTGAAGCAGTCAGCCGGTCCCAACACATCGGGCCCCCATGCAGAACCAGAATGTGGCTCATGACCTCTGAACCCTAGACACTCCCCTCCCCCACACAAAACCACCAGGTGAAGTAATGCTTCCGATGTCTGAACCGCTCGGGGGGAGCCCTCCAGTACACACTGGAGCAGGTGTCCAAGTTCATGGTGTTCTGCTGCACCCTTCACATCATCACCATCATGTGGACATAGGCATTGGCACCAGGAATCCGCAGGCTACCTCAGTAGGAGGAGGAGGAGGCAGGGAGGATATTTCCTGGATGATTTCAAACCGGACACACTGTCGTAGAGACGCTGCTAAGATTCCAGTTCCCATAGGACAACTTCCCTTTCCCACTATGGATCCCCCTCTTCTCCACCATTACACCCATCTGAGATGCCCCATCACAGCGTCCCCGAGGTAACCATCCTGCAATAAAAACACCAACAAAATGTTTTTCATGATCATCTTTATCCAACAACACTTGCAATTATACGAACAAATCTGAACTATTCACCGTTGTGTATTCCCTTAGTCCCTGTCTTGTGGGTTCCCTCAACTTGCCTAGTGCTCCTGCACAGTGTTTCCCAGTGCCTGCAGCATGGCTGGTGGAAGGCTGCTGTCTTTCACTGAGGGAGACTACAGATGCCCTTGCAGGACGTCCTCGAACAACTATGGGCCTTGAGGACTCGGATTCAGACTGCACCATCACGACATGGGCAGCAGCTCCAGCAATGTTCACTTCTGAGTCCTGTGTATTATAACTCGTTTGTAACCTCACCCTCCGGTGATCTGTCAGATGGACTATCCTTTCCCCCTGGACTGGCTGCAGCTCACTCGTGCTCGGTGACTCACCACATGCAGATTCTGACTCGATACCAGCCTCTAAGGTACACGCACTATAAGTATTTGATCTGGTGGCTGTGAGTGTCAGACCAAGTGATGGGACTTTCTTGCTCTTTTGCTGCTCTCTTTCTGTCTCCTGAAGCTGCTGTGACTGGGAAGCTGGCAGCATAGGGTTATAATTGGAAAGTATAAAATCAGAAGGGGAGGTTTGAGGTGAAGGATTGGGTGTGGAATGTAAAGCAGGAGGTCCATGGTCTCACTATCTCCAGCTTGTACATCAACATTTCTAAATTTTACCAGTTCTGATGAAGGGTCACAGATCTGAAACATTAACTCTGTTTCTCTCTACACCGATGCTGCCAGACCCACTGAGTATTTCCAGCACTTTCTGTTCAGGGACACAGATGTGCCCCATTGACAAACTTATCTCAGCCCTTTTTTTTAGCTTAAATTTGCATTTCTGGACATACGCAAATATTCCATTGAGAATGAAATCGTAATTCCCATCATACACCTCCAAAATCCTTAGTATGACCGTCTCCCCAGGTGTGCCTGTTTTTCTTCTCTGCCAGGTTATCAATTGACTATTTCCTGTGATATGCGAGTGAGATTGTATTTCTGGCTTTACTTATTCAAAACTCTCTGAAAGTCCTCCCCCCGCCCCACCCACGCTCTTAGTGATGAACACACACGTTTGATTGAGTGTAAACTCTTTTTGTTGCCAAATCTCCTACTCATTCATCACTCAACTGAGTTTACTATTTCTCACAAACCAAGTAAATCAAGCCTAACATCCCGATGTCTGTCTTCCCTCTCCTAACCACTGTAAGGTCTGATCAAGGGTCAGAGATTACCCAAAAGGAGGTCAAAGGGTCACAAGCAGTTTATTGAGTAGTGGCGGTTCAAATACAGCACAAAATCAGATTAAACACAGTAGAGAAACGATCTGTGACATATGAGAAAGGCTTTCTGGCTGTGGATTAGATTTTTTAGAAGCTATTATTAAAGATGTTATAGCAGGGCAGGTAGAAAAATTCAAGGTAATTAGGCAGAGTCAACATGGTTTTGTGAAAGGGAAATTATGTTTAATCAATTAACTGGAGTTCTTTGAAGAAGTAGCATGTGCTGTGGATAAAGGGGAACTGGTGGATGTACTGTACATAGATTTCCAGAAGGCATTTGATAAGGTGCCACATCAAAGGTCATTGCGAAAAATAAAAGCTCATGGTGTAGGGGGTAACACATTGCCATGGATAGACGTTTGGTTAGCTAACAGGAAACAGAGAGCAGCCATCAATGGGTAAATATCTGATTTGCAGGATGTAACGAGAGGTGTGCCATAGGTATCAGTGCTGGGGCCTCAACTTTTTACAGTTTATTTAAATGAATTAGATGAAAGGACCGAAGGTGTGGTTGTTAAATCTGTTGATGAAACAAAGTTCTGAAGAGGACACAGATAGATTGAGTGAGAAGGCAAAGATCTGGGTAATGGAATAGAATGTGGGGAAATGTGAAATTGTCCATATTGGTAGTAATAATGAAAATAAACTAAGCATATTATCTGAATGGTGAGGGATTGCAGAACTCTGAGATGCAGGAGTATCTGGGTGTCCTGGTGCATGAATTGCATAAGGTTAGTATGTCGGTTCAGAAAGTAGTTAGGAAAGCTAATATAATGTTATCACTTATTGTGAGTGGAATTGAATACAAAGGTAGGGAGGGCATTGGTGAGACATGATCTGGAATTCTGTGTTCAGTACAGGTCAACTTATTTAAGGAAACATGTAAATGCATTGCAAGCAGTTCAGAGAAGGGTTATTAGAATAATATGGGCGGACTGTCTTATGAGGAAAGGCCGGACAGGCTCGGCTTAGATCAGCTGGAGTTTAGAAGAGTAAGGGGCGGCTTGATTGAAACATTTAAGATTCTGAGCGTGGGATAGAGCAAGTGAGGGCGACAGAGAGAGAGACGGAGAGAAAGAGAAAGAGAGAAAGAGAGAGCTGAGCTTATTGGTTGCTGAAAACCTCATCCATGCCTTTGTTACCTCAAGATTTGACTATTCTAACACACTGCTGGCTTGTTTCCCACATTCTACACTCTGTAACCTTGTGGTCATCCAAAACTCTGCTGCCATCTTCTAATTTACACCAAATTCTGTTCACCCAACATCCCAGTGCTCACTGACCGACATTGGCTCTTGGTTCAGTAACACCACAATTTTAATATTCCAACCATGAGATCAAATCCCCCCATGTCCTCGTCCTTCTGATTATCCCAATCCCCTGTCCATTTCCAATATTCCTGAAACTTGTTCATCTTAAAGTCTTTTGCTAATTCCCTTTATAAAGGTGGGTTTCTTTCCCTCTGTTTCTATCCCTGACCACACACTTCATCTCTTTATCATATAAAAGGGAGGCAGGAACTCTGTTGCCACTCCTACACCACTGTCAGATTTGATCGAGGGTCACAGATTAACAGAAAGGAGGTCGAAGGGTCACAAGCAAATTATTGCAGGGAAACCATTGGAAGAAATTCGGAGGGACCGGATTAATCTCCATGTGGAGAGGCAGGGATTAATCAGGAATAGTCAGCATGGCTTTGTCAAGGGGAGTTCGTGTCTAACTAAATTGATAGATTATTTTCGAGGCGGTGACTAGGGGTGTAAAGGATGGTAAAGCAATAGTCTATATGGACTTCAGTAAGGCTTTTGATGGGGTCCCGCATGGGAGATTTGTTAAGAAGGTAAGAGCACATGGGATCCAGGGCAATTTGGCAAATTGGATCCAAAATTGGCTGAGTGGCAGGTGGCAGAGGGTGATGGTCAAGGGTTATTTTTGCAAGTGGAAGCCTGTGACCCGTGGTGTACTGCAGGGATCGGTGCTGGGACTCTTGCTGTTTGTAGTGTACATTAATGATTTGGACGTGAATATAGGAGGTCTGATCAGTAAGTTCACAGCTGACACGAAAATTGGTGGTGTTGTAAATAGTGAGGAGGAAAGCCTTATATTACAGGATGATACAGATGGGCTGGTAAGATGGGCAGAGGAGTGGCAAATGGGATTTAATCCTGAGAAGTGTGAGGTGATGCATTTTGGGAGGGCGAACAAGGCAAGGAAATATACAATGGATGGTAGGACCCTAGGAAGTACTGAAGGTCAGAGGGACCGAGGTGTACTTGTCCATAGATCATGAGGGCAGCAGCACAGGTCGACAATGCGGTCAGGAAGACGTATGGGACACCTGCCTTTATTAGCCGAGGCATAGAATATAAGAGCAGGGAGGTTTTGATGGAGCATAAAACTCCAGTTAGGCTACAACTGGAGGACTGTGTATAGTTGTGGTTGCCGCACTATTGAAAGGATGTGATTGCAATGGAGAGGGTGCAGAATAGATTCACCATGGTGTTGCCTGGGCTGGAGCATTTCAGCTATGAAGAGCGACAGAAAAGGCTAGGGTTGTTTTCCTCAGAGCAGAAAAGGATGAGGGGTGTCATAATTGAGCTACACAAAATAATGAGGGGCATTGATAGGTCGATATGAAGAATCTTTTTTCCCTTAGCGGAGGGTCAATAACCAGGGGGAATAGATTTAAGGTAAGGGGCAGGAGGTTTAGAAGGGATTTGAGGAAAATAATTTTCACCCAGAGGGTGGTTGGAAACTGGAAGGCACTGCCTTAAGAGATGGTCCGGGCAGGAACCCTCACAACATTTCAGAAGTATCTAGATGAGCACTTGAATCGCCATGGCAAACAAGGCTACAGGCCAAGTGCTGGGAATTGGGATTAGAATAGTTCGGTGCTTGATGGCCGGCACAGACACAGTGGGCTGAAGGTCCTGTTTCTGTGCTGTATATCTCTATAATTCTATGACTCTTTGAGGAGTAACAGTTCAAATAGAGCATAACATCAGAAGAGACATAGTGTACATAGGACCTGTGGCAGGTGAGAATGGCTTTCAGCTATGGATCAGATGTTAGAAGCTATTATTAAAGACGTTAGAAAGACGTTAAAGCACGTCGAAAAAATCAAGGTGATCAGGGAGAGTCAACATGATTTTGCGAAAGGGAAATCATGTTTAACCAATATACTGGAGTTCTTTGAAGAAGTAACATGTACTGTGGATAAAGGGGAACTGGTGAATTTACTGTCCTTAGATTTACAGACCACATCAAACGTCATTGTGGAAAATAAAAGCTCATAGTGTAGGGGGTAATATAATTGGCATGGATAGAGGATTGGCTAGCTGACAGGAAACAGAGTAGGCATAAATAGGTTATTTTCTGGTTGGCAAGCTGCGACGAGTGGTGTGCCACCGCGATCAGTGCTGAGGCCTCAACTTTTTACAATTGATATAAATGATTTTGATGAATGGACCGAAGGTATGCTTGCGAAATTTGCTAATGACTCCAAGATAGGTACGAAGGTAAGTTCTCAAGAGGACATAAGAAGGTTACAAAGGGATATAGATAGGTTAAATGAGTGGTCAAAGAACTGGCAAATGGAGTTTAATGTGATAAAAGGTCAAACTGTCCATTTTGGCTGGAGGACCCGACTGTTACCTCGAGACTTAACTATTCTAACACACTCCTGGCTGCTCTCCCACATTCTATTCTCTGTAACCTTGTGGTCATCCAAAACTCTGCTGTCACCTTCTAATTTACACTAAATTCTGTTCACCCAACATCCCTTTGCTCAATGATCGACATTGGCTCTTGGCCCAGTAACACCTCAATTTTAATATGCTCACTCATATGATCAAATCCCTCATGTCCTCACCCCTCAGATTATCCCAATCCCCTGTTCATTTCCAATATTCCTGAAGCTTGTTCATCTTAAAGTATTTTTCTAATTCCCTTTTTGAAGTGAGTTTATTTCCCTCTGTCTCTATCCCTGACCACAAATTTCATCTCTCCAGCTCTACTGGTGCTGTGGAAGTTTGGATCCATAAAATGGTGTGAGCTGCACTGCCGGTCACATCCAGTACATTGTACAGGAAACCCAGGCTGGCCGGGGTGCTGGAGTGGGTGTAACGTGTGTGTGTGTCTGTAGTGTGAGGAAGGTCTGAATATGGTGTCACTCAGCCATTCCGGCAGCTTTGATGTACGACTTTGAAACTTGGTCTTTGCATGTCCACTGACCGTCTGTGTCTGTCACTCTCAGCTGAACATACATTCAGCAGCACGAGGAACCCCCTCTAGTGTTATTTAAATAGACCGGGTATCCATCATACAGGTGTAGGGCTTTTTACTGACTTCTGCCATTGTAAAGTTAGTGGAGGTGCTGTGGATGGTTTTCCGGAGGTTGTGTTGTGAGCTGCTGCAGACATTCAGGGAGGACAGAGGATTTGTTGACCCAACTCTGGACAAGTTATAGGGACTGTAGTTACAGTGTCTCTGGGTCTGTAACATGACCAACAAATGGAGCAGAGGCTGCAGAGAGGGGAAGCTGTGCAAAGAGGGCGAGGAGGGGGCTCTGCCCTACCCACACTGGGTTTTCCAAGAGCAAAAAGAGCAGTGATCCGAATAACGAGCCCTGGAAAACACCCCTGTATACTCCCATCGAGTCTGAACAACAACCTTTCAGCACTTCTCTCTGTTTACTGTTCCTTAGCCAATGTTATATCCACACTGTCACTGTCCCTTTAATCCATAGGGTTCGGTTTTCCTAACCTGTCTATTGAATGTGATTTGATCAAACACCTTTTGAAAGTCCATATATATAACTTCAATCACATCACCCTCATGAACCCTCTCCATTGTTTTATCAAAGAACTCCATCAAGTTTACCTCACCACCACCTCTCTCCACTGTTGTTAAATTATCAGACTGCTTATCCAACACCCAGTACTGGATGAGCAGAAATTTCCTCCAATTAAATATTGGGAAGACTGAAGCCCTTGTTTTCACTCCCCTCTCGAACTCTGTTCCCTTGCTATTGATTCCATCCCTCTCCTTGTATCAGTCTGAGATTCATACAGTTTGTTTGCAGCCTTAGTATCACACTTTAACCTCATTTTCAGGATATCATTACAACCGCCTACTTCCACCTCAGTAACAGCGCCCGACCTCACCCCTGTCTCAGCCCATCTGCTGCTGAAATTCATTCCTGCCTTCCTTATCCCTAGAAATGACTACTCCAACACACTTTTCTCTGATTTCCCACCTGCTACTCTCTGTAAACTTAATGTCCTCCAGAACTCTGCTGCCATGTCCTAAATCGTGCCACGTCCCGTGCACATATCACTGACCGACTTTGACTCCTGATCAAGTAATCTCTTTATTTAAATTCTCAACTTATATTTCCTCCATGACCTCGCCCCCGTCCTGTATATATCTGTGCTCCTCTAATTCCGGCCTCTTGTGCATCCCTGATTTTAACTGTTCCACCATTGGTGACCACACCTTCAGTTACCTCAGCTCCAAGCTCTAGAATACCCTCCTTCCACCTCTCCGCCTCTCCATCCCGCCACCTCTCCACCACCCTTTCCTCTATTAAGACACCTATTAAAACCTACATCTTTGACCACGCTTTTGGTCCTCTGACCTAATAATTTCTTATATCTCTCGGTGTCATGTTTTGTTTTATAAGGAAGCATCATGGGATGTTTTATTACATTAAAGACACTATATAAAATAAGTTGTTGTTGTCGTTTGCCATACATGATTTTGAATTCGCATTTGCGTGCTGCTTCTCAAATGTTATCCCTTTTATGAGTAAGGAATACTTATATCCTGCTTGTGACCATTAGAAATTTCCAACCACGGACATTAGACTGACTGGTCATTAATACAGGTTTTACCCCATCTCTCCTTTTTTAAACAGGGTGTAACATTTACAAGCCTCCAGTTCTCTATTATCACTCCCATATCCAAGGACGATTGAAAGATTCTGTCCAGGGCCTCTGTTATTTCCACATTTCCTTTCCTCAGTAGCCTCATGCATCCCAGACAGACAAGGTACATTTTCTACTTCTTTGAGGTACAAAAAGTGTTGGATGGGAAGTGGTTAACAGAACCTGTTTGTTCAGTGACTGTAGTTAATGTCAGTCTCCATGGACCCTAATTGTGTCACTGGAGGTTTTCCATCTTCTATTAATAAGGGATTCCTTTCAAGGTTTAATACCATTGTGAAAGTCGATCGTCAGCTTCACCACTTACAGGCATCAGCTGCACCAGAGAAAGGGAGAGGATAGATCGGAACCTGAGAACAATAGATTGGAATGTTACAACAATGGGTCAGAATCTGAGAACAGTGGATTGGAATGTTACAAAAGTGGGCAGAGGATTATCATGGCCTCTTTACATACTTTCTACGTATGATTCGCTGTCTTTAACATCCCGGATCTATTACGCACTGTTGATTATACAACACATTTACTATCCCATCCTTGCTATTGTTGGTGTCCCTGGTAAGTTTGTCAATACAGCTATTAATATTATAAACCATATTTAACTGCAATAATGTTCCTGGAATTTACTCTGCCCTCCTTACTGCTGTTGTTAGTCCTGGTGAATCTCTGTCTCCAGCTATTAGCTCCACAACCATTGCTAATAGTATTATAGTTCTTGTAATTTATTCTCATCTTTCCTGCTGTTACTGCCCTGGTAAGTCTTCATTTCCACAAATACGATCTGTAAACCCTGGTTCACTGAAATACTGTTCAAGTAATGTTTTTTTCTCTGAAGCCCGAAACCAGTGTTATTGGTCTCCATAAGAAATCCTGTCCCCGATCTGTGAACTACATACTCCAAGTCCAATGTCTGAGACTGAACCAGACTGTTTGCAACCTCTGTGTTCTATTTAAACCTGAGCTGTGTTCATCTCCATATTCTCTCCTTCACAAACCCTGCCTACTACCACCTCTGTAATATCACCCATCTCCACCTCTGCCTCAGCCCATCTGCTGCACTAACCCTCATCTGTGCCTTTGCATAGTGTCAGTGGGAGTATCACATCACTCCCAGCACTAATAGGGATCAGCGGCTCTGGAGAGAGGAAGAGGATAGATTAGAATCAGAGAACAATAGATTGGAATGTTACAACAATGAGCAGGAGTTTCATCTGGGAGTTTAACTTTCTTTCTGCAGATTATGATCAGTTCTCATTAAACAGTCTGATCTATTCCGCACTGAGGAATATTCAATACATTTACTACCCCTTCCTGGCTATTATTGGTGTCCCTAGTAAGTCTCTGTATCTAACTATTAATTCGATAAACCATGTTTAACTGCATTCCCATTCTTGTCATTTACTCTGCCCTCCTTGCTGCTGTTGTTATTCCTGGCAAATATATGTCTCCAGGTATTATCTCTATCAACCATTGCCAAGTGCTTTAGAGTGCCTGTAATTTACTCTCCCATCTTTGCTGCTGTTGCTGTCCCTGGTAAGTCTGTATTTCCCGCTATGACATCTGTAAAATCTGTTTCACTGAAATAATGTTCTTGCTATTTAAATTTGGGAAGAGTGCAGTTGTCATTGGTCTCCATAAGAAATTCCATCCACTATCCATGAACCATGATCTCCTCATTGCCAAATATCTGAGGCTGAACCAGACAGTTTGCAACCTCTGTGTTCTATTTAAATCTGAGCTGAGT
Source organism: Heterodontus francisci (assembly GCF_036365525.1). NCBI lineage: Eukaryota > Metazoa > Chordata > Chondrichthyes > Heterodontiformes > Heterodontidae > Heterodontus > Heterodontus francisci. The sequence continues at coordinate 1,093,647 of NW_027141326.1, forward strand.
TAATCTCCATATTCTCACCAACCCTGCCGACTATCACCTCTGTACTAACACACATCTCCACCTCTGCCTCAGCCTATCTGCTGCATAAACATTCATCTGTGCCTTTGTTAAATACACACTTGACTATTCCAATTCTATTCGGGTCACCCTCCCATTTATAAACCTGAATAAACCACAGCCCATCCATAACTATGCTGCCTGTATTCTAACTCACACCAAATCCCGATCACCCATCAACCTTGTGCTCACTGATCGACATTAGCTCCCGGTCTGGCAGCACCTTAATTTTAATATTCTCATTATTGTGGTTGAATCTCTCCATGGCCTCACCCCTCCAATTAATCCCATTCCCCTCTCCATTCCCATATTCCTACAACTCTTTTGCCTGAAAGTCTTTTCTTCAATTCCTTTTTAAAAGTAACTGTTTGAAAAGGCACTGTTCGAAAATTAGAGGTCGCCCTTTTCAGACAGAGATGAGGAGACTTTTCTTTTCCTCAGATGATTGTGTGATTTTGGAAATCTCTGCCTTAGAAGGTGGTGGAGGGGGCGGGGGGGGGGTCATTGTATATTTTTAACGCAGAGGTAGATAGATTTTTGTTAGGCAAGAGAATCCAAGTTTATCGGGGGTAGATGGGGGTGCGGAATTCGAAACACAAACAGATCAGCCATGATCTTATTAGATGGTGGAGCAGGCTTGACGGTCTGAATGGCCTACTTCTGCCCCTAATTCATATGATCCTATAGCTGTTCTCTCTGTTTATCTACTCTGGCAATGATTTTCAGCTCTACAGCACCACTGGGCCCAACGCCATGTAAGTTTGTATCCATAAAATAATACGAGCTAAGCTGCCGGTCACTTCAAGTGTTCCATGCTGGAGAGGGCTCGAGCCCCCGTTCACCAAGCATGTGCTGGTAGCGTGTGGAGGGGTCTGTATATATCTTCTATCAGCCATTCCAGCAGCTGTGATGTACGTCTTTTAAACTTGGACTGTCCACGGAACGCCTGTGCTAGTCACTCTCAGCTGAACATAGATTCAGCAGCACGAGGAAGCCCTTCTAGTGTTATTTAAAAAGGACCAGGCATCCAACTTACAGGTGAGGGGTTTTTGACTTACCTCTGCTATTGTAAAGTTAGTGGAGGTGCTGTGGATGGTTCTCTGGAGGTTGTGTTGTGAGCTGCTGCCGACATTCAGGGAGGACAGAGGATTTGGTGACGCAAATTTGGACAAGGTATGGGGACTGTAGTTACACTGTCTCTGGGTCTGTAACAAATGGAGCAGAGGCTGCATAGAGGGGAAGCTCTGTAAAGAGGGAGGAAGAGGGGTCTCTGCCCGACGCACCTCCGGTTTTCCAAGAACACTTTTGCTACCTACACCTAACCCAGGAGCAGTGTGTGAGGTGACTCTGATTCAATAAGGAGGTGGTCACAGAGCTGTGTCACCTCCTGTAACACGACCTGGAGCCTCACACCAGGGTGAGGACGGAGCTGTCAGTGGCTGTTAAGGTCACAGTTTCATTGAACTTCTATGTATCTGGATCTTTCCAGGCAGGAGCAGGAGAAGTATCCAACATCGAGTCACAGAGACTGATAGAGCCATTTAGGACATAGAAGGAGGCCATTCATCCCATCATGTACATGCTGGCTCTCCATGGAGCAATCCATTCAGTCCCACTCGCCCGCTCAATCCCTGTCGCAAATTCATTTCATTCAGGTGCCCACCAGCTTTCATTTGAAATCACTGATTGTCTCTGCTTCCAACACACTTGTGGACATTGAGTTCCAGATCATTAACACACGCTGCATAAAGAAAAATGTTCTTCCTCATATTCCCCCTGCATCTCTTGTCAAAAACTTTCAATCCGTGCTCCTAGTCCATCTTCCATCAGTTAATGGGAACACTTTTTCATTGTCTAAATTATCCAGACCTGTCATAATCTTGTAACCTAACCTTGTAACTAAAATCCACCATCCCTGGAATCATTCTGTTAAATCTCTTCAGCACCATTTCAAAGACCTTCACAATCTTTCTGAAGTGTGATGACCAGAATTGGACAAACTAGTCCAGCTGAGACCTAACCAGAGATTTTTAAACATTCATCATAACTTCTCTGCTTTTGAACTCAATACCTCTCTTTATGAAATCCAAGATTATATGTGTTTTACTAACCAATCTCTCAATATGTCCTGTCACCTTTCAAGATGGATACACATGCACCCACAGGTCTCTCTGTTCCTGCACACTGTTTAGAACTGTGTTATTAAGTCTATATTGCCTTCCTATCCTCTCTGTCAAAATGCCTCACCTCACACTTGTCTCACACTTTCATCTGCCACTTGTCTGCTCAATCTACATAGTATCTATGTCCTGTCACAGGTGGTTCTGAACATACTCACTGTTTGTCACAGCTCCAAGTTTGGTATCAGAGGCGGATTTTGAAATTCTACTCTGTATTCCAAGATCCAAGTCATTTATACACAGCAAAATTAAACAGTGGCCCGAGGACTGATCCTGGGGGAATACCCACTGTCAAACATCTTCCAGTCTGAAAAACTGTCATTTACTATGACACACTGTTTTCTCTATGTAAACCTTTGTTTTTATCCAATTGGACACTGACCCTTCCGTTCCATTTGACTCAATGTTGGTTATTAACCTTTTTTGTGGTATTTTATCAAACACATTCTTCAAACCAATCTAGACAACATCCATCACATTCCCTTCATCAACCTTCTCTATTACATCATCAAAAGTGCAATTAAATTAGTCAAGCATGACTTTCCTTTTGTAAATCTATGTCGGCTATCCTGAATTAACTCAAACCTCTCAACATGCCTGCTGTTTTATCCCTGATTATTGTTCTAAAACTTTTCCCACCACTGATGTTGGACTAACTGGCCTGTAGTTGCGAGGACTGTGTGTTGTCCATTGATGCATCCGCTAGGTGAGAGAGGCCATCTATGTTGGGTGAGGTTAATACATCATTTTCTCCCTCAGCGGGGAGAAGCAGGATAAGAGGTCCCGTGGCTTTGTCAGGAGAGCCACATTCCTGATGGTCGAGTTGTCTCTCCGGTGTCCCCATGTCAACGGGGAGAGGTACAGGAACTGAATAAAATCTCACTCCATTAATGTACAGTTGGTGTGTGAGCATGCCCAGTACATCATGTTGGTGAATGTCCCACAGTGTCCCCTTGGTCACTATGCTGCAATAAAAAACACCAACAACAATCTTTTCATTAACATCTTTATCCAACAGCACATCCAATTATACAAACAAAACTGAACTATTCACCCTTGTGTATTCCCTTAGTGCCTATCTTGTGGGTTCCCTCGACTTGCCTAGTGCTCCGATGCAGTGTTTCTCCAGTGACTGCAGCATGGCTGGTGGAAGGCTGCTGACTTTCACTGGGGAGACTGCAGATGGCCTTGCAGGATGTCCCCGAGCAGCTCTGTGACTTGAGGACTTGGAATCGGACTGCACCACCTCGACATGGGCAGCAGCAGCCTGGGCTGGCTGATGGGTAACAGCAAGCACACTGGTGGAGTGACAGTGAATGGAGAACAAATACTGTCATCCTGAGAGAGGACAACAGGTTCCTTCTCCACAGAGACACTGTCATTCCCACGGGGCGACACCTCAGCAATCCTAGTAATCTACTGGATTACAGATTGCTGGACTGCTGTCAGATCCTGCAAACCCCTTTGAACACTGAGATCCACAGCCATGATGGCAGCAGTCTGATCCTGCATGGCAGCAAGCATGGATCTCATGACCTCAGTCTGAGCTTCCACTGTAGCACTGAGACGTCATATAATTCTGGTCTCTTGAACATCCCGAGTTTAATTACTCTACCATTGGCGGCCGTGCCTTCAGCTGCCGAGGCCCTAAGCTGTTCAAGAGAAGAGCAGAACTTCTTCAAGGTAGGCATTCCTGGAAGAGAAGTGACAGTGAATTAAATACTAAACTGAAAGAAAAATACTGCGGCTGCTGGAACTCTGCAATGAGAACAGAAATTGTCAGAAATAGTCAGCAGGTCCGGCACCATCTGTGCAGAGAGAAACAGAGTTAACGTTTCAGCTCTGCCTTACATACCTCGTGTTTTACAAGAGAAAAAAGAGCAGTGGTCCTAATATCGAGCCCTAGGGAACACCACTGTCTACTGTCATTGAGTCTGTACAACAACCTTTCACCACTTCTCTCTGTTTACTGTTCCTTAGTCAATGTTATAGCCACATTGTCACTGTCCCTTTAATCCATAGGGTTCAGTTTTCCTAACCATTCATCAGAACTGGTAATGGTTAGAAATGTAACAATCTGTCATTTAAACACTCCCCTCTCCGTCCCATCACAATCCTTCCTTCGTGTTCTTCTTCCCCCTTCCCCTCTTTCACTTGCTCAAAGACTGTTACATTTCGAACGTTTACCTGTTCAATTGACTATTTCCTATCATATGAAAATGACATTGTATTTCTGGCATTACTTATTCAAAACTCTCTTAAAATTCCGCTCCACTCGTCCCGCCCCGCCCCGCAACTCTTAGTGATGACACACACACGTTTGATCGTGTGTAAACTCTCTCTGTCTCCAAATCCATTTTGGCAGGAATATTAAAAACCAAGAATGTTATCTGAATGGTGATGGATTGAAGAAATCTGAGATGCAGAGGGATATGCGTATCCTGGTGCATGAATTGTATAAGGTTAGTCTGCAGGTTCAGCAAGTAATTAGGAAAGCTAATGGAATATTATCATTTATTGTGAGCGGAATAGGACACAAAATTAGGGTGTTTATATTTCAGTTATACAGAGACCTCATCTGGAGTACTGTGTACAGTATTGGTCTCCTTATTTAAGAAAGGATGTAAATGGGTTGGAAGCAGTTCAGAGAAGTTTTACTGGACTAAAACCTGGAATGGGCGGGTTACCTTATGTTGAAAAGCTGGACAGGCTCCTCTTATATCAGCTGGAGTTTACAAAAGTAAGAGGCGACAGGATTGAAGAATATAAGACTCTGAGTGTGGGACAGAGCAAGTGAGGGAGACAGAGAGAGAAACAGAGAGAGAGAGAGAGCTCAGTTCATCTGCTGCTGAAACCCTCATCCATGTCTATGTTACCTCAAGACTTGACTATTCTAACACTCCTGGCTGGTCTCCCACATTCTACTATCTGTAACCTTCTGATCATCCAAAACTCTGCTGCCATCTTCTAATTTACATTAAATTTTGTTCACCCAACATCCCTGTGCTCACTGACCTACATTGGCTCTTGGTCCAGTAAAACCTCAATTTTAATATTCTCACTCATGTGATCAAATCCCTCATGTCCTCATCTCTCTGATTATCCCAATCCCCTGTCCATTACCAATATTCCTGAAACTTGTTCATCTTAAAGTCTTTTTCTAATTCCCTTTTTAAAGTGAGTTTCTTTCCCTCTGTCTCTCTCCCTGACCACACATTTCATCTCTCCAGCTCCACTGGTGCTGTGGAAGTTTGGATCCATAAAATGGTATGAGCTGCACTGCTGGTCACATCCAGCACATTGTACAGGAAACCCAGGCTGGCCGGGGTGCTAGCGTGTGTGTAACGTGTGTGTGTCTGTAGTGTGAGGAAGGGACTGAATATGGTCTCCATCACCCACTCCAGCAGCTGTGATGTACATCTTTGAAACTTGGTCTTTGCATGTCCACTGACCGCCTGTGTTAGTCACTCTCAGCTGAACATACATTCAGGAGCACGAAGAATCCCCTCTAGTGTTATTTAAAGGACGAGGCATCCAACCTACAGGTGAGGGGCTTTTAACTTACTTCTGCCATTGTAAAGTTAGTCGAGGTGCTCTGGATGTTTTCTGGAGGTTGTGTTGTGAGCTGCTGCAGACATACAGGGTCGACGGAGGATTTGGTGACCCAACTCTGGACGAGGTATGGGGACTGTAGTTACAGTGTCGCTGTGTCTGTAACATGATCAACAAATGGAGCAGAGGCTGCAGAGAGGGGAAGCTCTGCAAAGAGCGAGGAGGAGAGGGCTCTGCCTTACATACCTCGTGTTTTCCAAGAGCAAAAAGAGCCGTGGTCCTAATACTGAGCCCGAGGGAACACCACTGTCTACTGTCATTGAGTCTGAACAACAACCTTTCACCACTTCTCTCTGTTTACTGTTCCTTAGTCAATGTTATATCCACACTGTCACTGTCCCTTTAATCCATAGGGTTCAGTTTTCCTAACCTGTCTATTGAATGTCACTTAATGAAACACCTTTTGAACGTCCATATATATAACTTCAATCACACCACCCTCATCAACCCTCTCCATTGTTTTATCAAATAACTCCATCATGTTTACCTCACCACCACCTCTCTCCACTCCTCCACTGTTGTTAAATTATCAGACTGCTTATCCGACATCCAGTACTGGATGAGCAGAAATTTCCTCCAATTAAATATTGGGAAGACTGAAGACATTGTTTTCACACCCCACGTTAACTCTGTTCCCTTGCTATTGATCCCATCCCTCTCCCTGGTAACAGTCTGAGATTCGGACAGTATGTTTACAACCTTGGTGGCACATTTGAACACAAAATGAGCTTGAACCTCATTTCAGGATATCATTACAACCGCCTATTTCCACCTCAGTAACATCGCCCGACTTCACCTCTGTCTCAGCCCATCTGCTGCTGAAACCTCATTGATGCCTTTGTCACCTCTAGATGTGATTATTCCAACTCACTCCTGGCTGATCTCCAACATTCTACTCTCTGTAAACTTGAGGTCATCCAAAACTCTGCTGCCCATGCCTTAGCTCACACCAAGTCCCGTTCATCTATCACTGACCGACATTGGCTCCCAGTCAAGCAATGTCTTGATTTTAAAATTCTCATCCTCGTTTTCAGATGCCGCCATGGTCTCTCCCCCACCCCACCCCCATATATCTGTAATCTCCTCCACCTCTACAACCCACTGCGAGACATGTGCTCCTCTAATTTCAGCCTCTTGTGTAGCCCTGATTTTAATCCCTACACCACTGGCGTCCGGGATTTCAGCTGCCTAGGCCCAAAGTTCTGGAATATCCTCACTGCACAGTTTTCTTTTTTCATTCTTTCATGCGATGTGGGTGTCACTGACAAGACCAGCATTTGTTGCCCATCCCCAATTGCCCTTGATAACTGAGTGGTTTGCTGGACATTTCAGAAGTCAGTTTAGAATCAACCACATCGTTGTGGGTCTGGAGTCACATGGAGGCCAGACCATATAAGGATGGCAGATTTCCATTGCAAAAGAACATCAATAATCCAGGCTGTTTTTTTTTTAACGATGATCAATGGTAGTTTCATGGCACCATTGATGAGAATAGCTTTCAAATGCAGATTTGTATTAATTAATTGAATGTTATAACTTATTGAAATTTAAATTGCACCAGTTGCCACGGTGGGGTTTGAACCCATGTCCTCAGGGAATCAGCCTGATCCTCGGTATTACAATTTTGGTAATATTACCACTCCGCTACGGTCACCACCTTTCCGTCTCGCTTTCCTCCTTTCAAGTACTCCTTAAAACCTATCTCTTTGTTCAAGCTGTTGGACATCTGATCTAATATCTCCTGTTGTGTCTCAGTGTCATACTTTGCTTCATAATGATCCTGTGAAGTACTTTGGGATGTTTTATAACATTAAAAGCACTAGATAAATATAAGTTGTTGTTGAGGTTTGCCAGACATGCTTTGTCATCACCATATTCCTACTGCTGTCTATTTATTATTCCATGTTTTTCAAAGCAATGAATATATTTGTCCTGGGTTATGAAATTTCCCCATCAGTGACATTAAACTGTCTGGTCAGTAAATACAGTGTCTACCCCATCTCTCCTATTTTTCAAATAGGGTGTAACATTTACAACCCTCCAGCCCTCTGTCACAACTCCTATATCCAAGGAGGATTGAATGATTCTGTCCAGTGCCTCCGCTATTCCCACCTTCCCTTCCCTCAGCATCTCTCAGACATCCCATCCAGACCAGATAAATGTTCTACTTTATTGTGGTACAAACAGTGCTGGACTGAAAGGGGTTAACTGAAACTGTTTGTTTAGTGACTGGAATTAATGTCAGTCTCCACGGACCCTAATTGTTTCACTGGAGGGTTTCCATCTTCTATTAATATGGGAGTCATTTCAATGTATTATCACATAGTGCCAACAGGAGCATCAAACCCGGCAGTAAGAGGGACCAACAGCTCCAGACAGAGTAAGAGGATAGATCAGAATCTGAGAACAATAGATTGTAATGTTACAACAATGGACAGGAGTTTCATCTGGCAATTTGACGATCTTTCCACATATTATGACTGGTACTCATTAGACTATCGGATCGTTTCAGCTCTTCAGGTTATTCAATATATTTACTATCCCATCCTCGCTATTATTGGTGTTCCTGGTAAGACTCTTTATCCAGCTATTAATTCTATAAACCGTGTTTAACTGAATTACTGCCCCTGTCATTTTCTCATCCCTCTTTGCTGTTGTTGTTACTCCTGGTGAGTCTTTGATAAAGGCTGTAAACTCTACGAAGCATTGATAATTTTGTTACTGGTCGTGTAATTTTCTCTCGTGGCGTTGTTTGTGTTTATGTTCCTGGTAAGACCCTGTATAGAGCTATCAGATTGTTGCTGTGCCTAATCTGCACTTACTCTTGAAGAATTCACAGAATCGGACTGGTGGAAGGTATATCAATGTTTATTCACACATTAAATCATCAGCTACAAGCACTCACTACTTGCATGTTATACTACCCCAAGACACGAGGTGATCAGTCTCAGAATGGCAGCTGCCCTTCTATTCTCTGAGTCCATAACTCAGGGAATTTTCTTGAGTGTTCTTCCTCGGGGTTCTCGTGCTGTCACCATTTTCAGCCATTGTCTACTGTGAGTCTAATCCGACCTCATGCCAATAGAAACTCCTTTATCTGGTTTGTGCAGGGACACTGTCTGGTAGAATCTCTCTCTTGTTTCAGCCTGCTTTTCTGTATGGTCCACAATTCCTTGACCATCTGTTTGCTGTGCTCCTTCTAACCAGCCCCTCTATGTTTCAAAACGTTGTGTATTGTTGTGTGACGAGCCTCATTGTTTCAATTACGTTTTTATGTGTTTTTCCTGAGTCTACACCCACCACCACACTCACCACCCACCCCCCCCCCCCACCCCCCGTCCCCCTCTGATCATGCAGGGCTATGCCCAATGGATCACACTCTCATGTCTCTCAGGTAGTACACTTGTGCAATTATAATTTCATTGTTAACACAAGATCATAAGCAGTGAAATGTTAAAGAAAGCACAATGTTAACATCGTTGTTACATAATTAATCGCTTGTGCGAGCATAACGCAGTCGCAAATTAACTTTTAGAATACATTTGTCATTCATTAATTCATTTTAAGTATCTACCAATAGTTATACAACTACCCTCGTGTTACATAATTAATTGTCAATATTTTAATGGAGCAAGTTCGAATACTGATTGCCTTTAAGGTAGCTGTCCAACCTGTGTTCATACATCCTCTCACATTCCTTAATCAATTTCTTAAGTTTCCGAATTAAGTATGTCACATCTATCACCATGACACCCGAAACGACTATCAGGACATGGGAGATATTTCTAATCCAGGGTGTATCTTCACGTTTGACCCCCAGTTCCATAAGTCCTCCCACCAGGTAGAATCATTTATCTCATCAATCTGAACTTGTATCATCTTCCACTGTTGTTCCAGATTGTAGTACACTACAGCAATGGTTTCCCGTTGCTGCCTCTCTTGACCCAAACGTATGGGCAATGGCTGAATAGCTTATTAATATTCCCGCAGGTAATTTATCAAGTCGTCCTTAATACTTTCTGTAACAATTATCGTTTCTGTCTTTCTTTTATGTATGCCGACCAACTCCATCTTCTCTACTCCAGTTGGTATTTGTGGGTTGAAAAGCAACGTACTTTTGCTCACCAGACAAATCCGGTTATGTCCATACTGGTACTCCTTCATTGTGGTGGTTAAGCAATATGTCCCCTTTGCCTTATAGGCCACATGGGTTAACCTGATAATGCCTTCCTAGTTTCCATAGTGCAATTTATAGTGGTATTAAATTCACATTTTGATTCTGCTGTTTTATATGTATGTATGTATATATATATATATATATATATAGAGTGAGGACAGATGACCACCTGGTTTTCCAGACTGCACTTAGACAAAGTTGTCCCAATTATCTCCTTTCCAATTTTCACAACATAGGTCAATATATCATAGTATTTTCTGTAATCCTCTCCTCGCTGCATCTACTATTCTCTGTAGTAATAGGACAGATGGAAAAGGTTTGCCATCTGCTGACACAAAACCTCTCGCTTCCCACAGAGGTAGGTACTCGGTCAAACAGTTACACACGTACATACTGTCAGAATTTATATCAATCAGTGGGGGAAACATGTGGTTGTGTCACCACAAAGTGACTGCAGCTAGTTCGGCATGCTGCACAGTTCAACTCGCCAGTAACTGTAAGGCAATGTCTTTAATAGGTTTTCCATTATGATCCTGTATATGTAATCCGCACTTTGCCTGCCTAATCCCATCCTCCACTGCAGATGAACCATCAACAAAAATGTTGAGTGCTGGTTTGATTTCTGATTTCTTCCATTGGACACTCCCGCCCCGCAATGATTTTGACACAAAATGTCCCTTGAGGGCCTTTTCTGTCAAAACCTGACACTCATGGGGTTCAGCCTGGTAGATTAAATTGTCTGCCAAGCATGTCAAAGTATTTTCCTTTTTTACTGAAATATATCAACTTTGCAAGAGCAAGGTCCACCGAGCAATGTGATTCTGACTAACATTACCGTCCTTCAGTCATCCATCCACTAGCAACTTGAAGGGTGTGTGTTCAGTTAGGATAGTAACGGGGCTGAGGCTGATAATATAACATTACCGTCCTACAACCGTCCATCCAGTAACAACTGGAAGGGTGTGTGTTCAGTTAGGATAGTAACAGGGCTGAGGCTGACAATATAACATTACCGTCCTTCAACCGTCCATCCACTAACAACTGGAAGGGTGTGTGTTCAGTTAGGATAGTAACGGGGCTGAGGCTGACAATATAACATTACCGTCCTTCAGTCATCCATCCAGTAACAACTGGAAGGGTGTGTGTTCAGTTAGGATAGTAACGGGGCTGAGGCTGACTATATAACATTACCGACCTTCAGCCATCCATCCAGTAACAACTGGAAGGGCATGTGTTCAGTTAGGATAGTAACGGGGCTGAGGCTGACAATATAACATTACCGACCTTCAGCCGTCCATCCACTAACAACTGGAAGGGTGTGTGTTCAGTTAGGATAGTAACAGGGCTGAGGCTGACAATATAACATTACCGTCCTTCAACCGTCCATCCACTAACAACTGGAAGGGTGTGTGTTCAGTTAGGATAGTAACGGGGCTGAGGCTGACAATATAACATTACCTTCCTTCAGCCGTCCATCCACTAACAACTGGAAGGGTGTGTGTTCAGTTAGGATAGTAACAGGGCTGAGGCTGACAATATAACATTACCGTCCTTCAGTCATCCATCCAGTAACAACTGGAAGGGTGTGTGTTCAGTTAGGATAGTAACAGGGCTGAGGCTGACAATATAACATTACCGTCCTTCAGTCATCCATCCAGTAACAACTGGAAGGGTGTGTGTTCAGTTAGGATAGTAACGGGGCTGAGGCTGACAATATAACATTACCGTCCTTTAGTCATCCATCCAGTAACAACTGGAAGGGTGTGTGTTCAGTTAGGATAGTAACAGGGCTGAGGCTGACAATATAACATTACCGTCCTTCAGTCATCCATCCAGTAACAACTGGAAGGGTGTGTGTTCAGTTAGGATAGTAACAAGGCTGAGGCTGACAATATAACATTACCGTCCTTCAACCGTCCATCCAGTAACAACTGGAAGGGTGTGTGTTCAGTTAGGATAGTAACAGGGCTGAGGCTGACAATATAACATTACCGTCCTTCAACCGTCCATCCAGTAACAACTGGAAGGGTGTGTGTTCAGTTAGGATAGTAACAGGGCTGAGGCTGACAATATAACATTACCGTCCTTCAACCGTCCATCCAGTAACAACTGGAATGGTGTGTGTTCAGTTAGGATAGTAACAGGGCTGAGGCTGACAATATAACATTACCGTCCTTCAACCGTCCATCCAGTAACAACTGGAAGGGTGTGTGTTCAGTTAGGATAGTAACAGGGCTGAGGATGACAATATAACATTACCGTCCTTCAACCGTCCATCCAATAACAACTGGAAGGGTGTGTGTTCAGTTAGGATAGTAACAAGGCTGAGGCTGACAATATAACATTACCGTCCTTCAACCGTCCATCCAGTAACAACTGGAAGGGTGTGTGTTCAGTTAGGATAGTAACAGGGCTGAGGCTGACAATATAACATTACCGTCCTTCAGACGTCCTTCCACAAACAACTGGAAGGGTGTGTGTTCAGTTAGGATAGTAACAGGGCTGAGGCTGACAATATAACATTACCGTCCTTCAACCGTCCATCCAGTAGCAACTGGAAGGGTGTGTGTTCAGTTAGGATAGTAACGGGGCTGAGGCTGACAATATAACATTACCGTCCTTCAACCGTCCATCCAGTCACAACTGGAAGTGTGTGTGTTCAGTTAGGATAGTAACGGGGCTGAGGCTGACAATATAACATTACCGTCCTTTAGCTTCCATCCAGTAACAACTGGAAGGGTGCGTGTTCAGTTAGGATAGTAACAGGGCTGAGGCTGACAATATAAGTAACATTTTGAATCACCCAGAAGACGGCCAGCAAATCTTGTTCACACATTGTAAAGGCCCTTTCTACTGATGTTAACAAGTGAGATGCGTATTCCACTCGGCAGAATCGGCCATGTTTCTTCTGAAGGAATACCGCTGATAAGGTGGTATCTGTGGTAGCGACATCGAGGGCAAAGGGTAGGGGGTGGGTCCGGCACCTGTAACACCGGATCTATGTCCAACCACTGGTGGAATGTTGACGGACTATCATCTAATCCCTGGGGGAGACACATCCAGGTGTACAGTTGTCCGGGAATGTAAACACAAATTTATATTGACACCCTCGTGCCAGCGAGAGTCTGGATAAAACTCCATCTGCCATTTCTCCGCCCTAGTCTCCAACCGATCCATATCCTGCTGTATCCTCTGACAATCCTCATCATTATCCGCAACTCCACCAAGCTTTGTGTTTTGAACAAACTTACTAATCAGACCAGCTACATTTTCCTCCAAATCGTTTAGAAATACTACAAACAGCAAAGGTCCCAGCACTGATCCCTGCGGAACACCACTATTCACAGCCCTCCATTCAGAAAAGCGCCCTTCCACTGATACCCTCTGTCTTCTATGACCGAGCCAGTTCTGTATCCATCTTGCCAGCTCACCTCTGATCCCGTGTGACTTCACCTTTTGCACCAGTCTGCCATGAGGGACCTTGTCAAAGGCTTTACAGAAGTCTGTATGGACAACATCCACTGCCCTTCCTTTATCAATCATCTTCGTCACTTCCTCAACAAACTCGATCAAGTTAGTGAGACACGACTTCCCCTTCACAAAACCATGCTGCCTCTCGCTACTAATAAGTTTATTTGTTTCCAAATGGAAGTAAATCCTGCCCCGAAGAATCCTCTCTAATAATTTCCCGACCACTGACCAAAGGCTCACCGGCCTGTAATTTCCTGGATTATCCTTGCTATCCTTCTTTAACAAAGGAACAACATTTGCTATTCCCCAGTCCTCTGGAACATCACCTAGAGCCAATGAGGATGCAAAGATTTCTGTCAAGGCCCCAGAAATTTCTTCCCTCAGTATTCTGCGTTAGTTCCCATCAGGCCCTGGGGACCTATTTACCTTAATGCTTTGCAAGACGCCCGACACCTCCTCCTCTGTTCCCACGAACTTCAGAACTCTGTGGAGAACCAGAATATAGCTCCTCGGAGAGAATCACTACCCTGTCTTTACATGGCTCATGATTCACCCCCAAGGAATTCAAACCCCACCATTCATCGCCAACCAACCAGGATATTTCCAGAATATTTCCTGGATGCCTTCCACCCGGACAGGCTGCCGGCGATTGCCTGCTAAGATTCCGGTTGCCATTGGACAACTTCACTTTCCCACCACGGATTCCCCATTCTCCACCATTGTCCCCATCTGAGATGCCCCATCACAGCATCCGCTTGATCACCATCCTGCAATAAAAACCTGTTCATTACCATCTTTATCCAACAGCACATCCAATTATGCAAACACAACGCAACTTTTCACCCTTGTGGATTCCCTTAGTGACTGTCTTGTGGGTTCCCTCGACTTTGCTAGGGATCCTACACAGTGTTTCCCCAGTGTCTGCAGCATGGTTGATGGAAGGCTGCTGACTTTCACTGGGGAGACTGCATATGGCCTTGTAGGACGTCCTCGAGCAGCTCTGGGTTTTGAGGGCTTGGATTCGGACTGCACCACCTCGACATAGGCAGCAGCAGCCTGGGCTGGCTGATGGGTAACAGCAAGGACACTGGTGGAGTGACAGTGAAGGGAGAACAAATACTGTCATCCAGAGAGAGGACAGCAGGTTCATGCTCCACGGAGACACTGTCACTCCCACAGGGTGACACCTCAGGAATCCTAGTAATCTACTGGATCACAGATTGGTGGACTGCTGTGAGATCCTGCAAAATCCTTTGAACACTGAGATCCACAGCCATGATGACAGCAGTCTGATCCTACATGGCAGCAAGCAATCTGAGTCTGAGTTTGCAATGCAGCACTGAGACGTTGGGTGTCTGCCATCTGTGCTGCAGTGGAAGCTGAGACAATGGTCACCAACAATTGTATCACAGCTGGGTCCGCTAGTGCTGTCATGGAGTTAGTGACCACTTCCACATGGGAAAGAATGTGCTTCAAACTCTGTGCAATGTCCTGTGCCATGTTGGAGTCGGACTCCTCCATGTTCTTTGACAGTGACAACAGACTGTCAATGGACAAAGTATCTCAGTGTACATGTCGATCAGCATTCCCCTGTCTGTTGTTCCAGCAATGTTCACATCTGAGTCCTGTGGATTATAACTCGTTTGTGACCTCGCCCTCCGGTGATCTGACACATGAACTATCCTTTCCCCCTGGCCTGGCTGCAGCTCACTCGTGCTCGGTGACTAACCACGTGCAGATTCCGACTCTATACCACCCTCTAAGGTACACACAGCGAAAGTATTTGATCTGGTGACTGTGAGTTTCAGACCAAGTGGTGGGGCTTCACCATCAGTGCTGTGCTGCTGCTCTCTCTCTGTCACCTGGAGCTGCTGTGACTGGGAAGCTGGAAGTTTTGGGTTATCATTGGAAAGTATAAAATCAGAAGGGGAGGGTTGTGGTGAGGGATTGGGAATGGGATGGAAAGCAGGAGGTCCATGGTCCCACCATCTGCAGCTTGTACTTCTTCCCAGACAGTAGGATTTGGGGGAGGTGGGTGTTAAGAAGGAACATAAGGCAGCAACATAACATCATCCTGAATGCTCTCGGTGATGCTGGATGCCACGGGCTCTGTCACAGCCGGTTCCATGATGTGGAGAATCATCTCCTCCCTCAGGCTCAGGGGATGAAGGTATGCCTGGTCACCACCGGATCACTGCTGCTCCCTGTGTTTATGAGCCACCTTGTCCTGTAAGAGAGAGGGCAGAATGTCATTGATTGTGTTGCACTGTGTTTGGGTGATGTGCCTGCCATAGCTGAAGAGCTGGAGGCATGTGGAGGCAGGGAGAGGTGGATGTGAGGCTGGTATCAGTGGAAGGTGTGTGAGGGTGAGATGGAGTATGTGAATGTTAGGTGTGGGTCCTGAGTGTTAGGGACAGCTGATGGGTGAGTGATGGGGGTGTGGTTCATTGAGCAGTGTGAGAGGTTACTGGTGTTGAGGGCAGGAGATGTCATGTGGAGATGAATTCACTGACATTGACCACCCGTGTGAGTTCATTTAACTTCTTCTGGCTCTTCTGCCAGGTCCTCGGGGCCAGACTTCTTGCACTGACCTCCCTGGCCACCTGCTCCTATTAACTTCGAAGTGCATTTCTTGAGGGTCTGCACCCCACCCCATGGGAACATGGCCTGTCTGCTCCTGTCACCCTCCATGACTAAGGCCTCCAGCATCACATCCCTGAACCGCAGAACCCTCTCTCTGTCCTAGTACTCCATTTACCTTGTCTCTAATTGCGGCATTTCACAGTCAGCAGCAGCCTCCTGTGATTCAGTGCAACCTCCATTTAAGAGGAACAGACTGTCTTTAAGAGCTGAATCCTAGATGAAACACGAGCCAGCTTCACACAACCTTAGGCCCCAGCAGACAGACAGCACCGCGTGTCACCCTAGGCGGTACATAGAATTCGTGGAAATGAGAAGACAGCAGGAAGTTTGTGTGTCACCTGCCTCAACATGAATAGGCAAGGGCAGATCACGAATTACAATCCCTACACCCGAAAAACGAAGCAAACCCGATGTTCTCGCTATATCTATCTTCCTTTCCCACTTACGCATGTCCTCACTCGCTCTTTACACTCTCTGTCTGTTTCTCATAGAATCAGAGACTGATGCAGTACAAAAGGAGGCTATTCGGCCCATTGTTTCAGTGCTGTCTCTTGGAATGAGCTACTTAATGAATTCCACCACCAACACCGCCCCCCCCCCCCTCAACTTTCCGCAGTCTCCTTTTTTCCTATTCAAGTATTTGCTAAATTCCCTTTTGAAAGATATTATTGAATCTGCTTCCACCATGTTTTCAGGCAGTGAATCCCACATCCCAACAACTCGCTGTGTAAGAAAATTCTCCTCATTTCACCTCTGGTTCTTTGTCAATTACCTTCAATCTGTGTCTTCTTAATACTGAACTTCCTGACACTGGAAACAGTTTCATATTAATTACCCTATCAAAACCCTTAATGATTTTGAATTCTATATTAAATCACCCCTTACCCTTCATTGCTCCAAAGAGAACAATCCCAGATTTTCCAATCTCTCCACATAACTGAATTCCCAGATCCCTGGTACCATTCTAATAAATCACCTCAGTCTCTTCACTAAGTCCTTGACATCCTTATCAAAGTGTGGTGACCAGAATTGGACATAATCCTCCAGCTGGGACCTAACCAATGATGTCCAAACATCAGCATTTCCTCATGAGTTTTATTACTCTGTGCCTCTCTCTCTGACACCAAGGACACTACATGTTACCATCAAAGATCTGTGTGTGTACGCCGCAGGTCTCTCTAATCCTGCACCCGCTTTATAATGGTACCATTTATTTTATATTGTTTCTCCTCATACTTCCTACCCATGTCTCACTTCACACTTCACTGTGTTAAATTACATCTGCCATGTTCCTGTCCATTTCACCAGTCAGTCTCTGTCCTCCTGAAGTTTGTTACTATCCTTCTCACTGTTTATTAACATTTCTGAGTTTCTACTCATCACAAAACCTTGACATTATCCCCTCTGTACACAAGCCCATTGTATTAACATACTGCAACAGTGATCCCAACAGTGACCCTCGGGATAATAAAAGCAAAATACTGAGGATGATGGAAATCTGAAATAAGTACAAGGAATGCTGGAAATACACAGCAGGTCTGGGAGCATCTGTGGAGAGAGAAGTAGAGTTAATATTTCAGGTCAGTGACCCTTCTTCAGAACAGGGGAACGCCATTGTGTACTTCCCTCCAGACTGAACAATAAATATTCTCCACTACTCTCTGCTTTCTGCTTCGCATCTCGATCAGATCTGATTTTACATTTCCCTGCTCTAAGTTGAACCATCCCAGCTACATAACTGTAATCCCTCATCCCTGGAAAAATTCCAGTAAAACTCTTTTATCCCCTCTCCAATGGGCTCATGTCCTTCCTAAAATGTGGTTCCCTGTATTGGACACAATGCTCCAGGTGGAGCCGATCTAGTCTTTTCTATCGGTGTAACATAACATCCTGACTATTCGACTCTGTATCTCTATTAATAAAACCTAGGAATCTATTTTCTTTGTTAACTGTTTGTTAACCTGTCCAGCTCACTTCAAAGATTGCACACAAACACCCCAGGTCTCTCTGTTATTCTCACCACCTTTAAAGTTGTGTTATCTCTCCTCATTCATCCACCTGCAGTTCGCTATCACCTTCTCAAAGGCTATTAGGGGTGGGTGATAACTGCTGGCCCAGCCAGCGACACCCACAACCCATGAATAAACAATATTATAAAATCTTTCCACAATGTATCACTTCACACATCTGCCAGGCCAATTAAATATTAGGAAAACTAAAGCCAGTGTTTTCAAACCCCACATCAAACATTTCTTAGCTACAGACTCCATCCCTCTCCTTGGCAACTGTCTGAGACTAAAGCAAAGTGTTTACAACCTGGTGTCATAGTTGCTCCTGCGATGAGCTTCCTACCAAATATTCACGCTATCAATAAAACTGCCTATTTCCACCCCCTTAACATAGGACGACTTCATCCCTGTCTCAGCTCCTCTGCTGATGAAACACTCCCCCTTGCCTGTGTTACCTGTAGACTTGACTATTCCATCACACTCCTGGCTGGTCTCCCACATTCTACCCGCCATAAACTTGAGGTGATGAAAAACACTGCTGCCCATGTCCTAACTCACAGCAAGTCATGTTCACCCATCACCCCCTGAACTCACTGACCGACATTGGATCCTGGTCAGCAACACATCAATTTAAAAACTCTCAGCCTTCTTTTCAAATGCTTCAACAGAGTTGCTTGCTAGGCCTTTACAGAGTGCAGTTAAGAGTCAATAACATTGCTGTGAGTCTAGAGTCATATGTGGGCTAGACCAGGAAAGGACGGAAGATTTCTTTCCCTAAAGGACATTAGTGAATCAGATGGTGTTTAACAAAAAACGATGATAGTTTCATGGCTCCATGACTGAGACTAGCTTTCTATTCCAGATTTTAACACACTCCTGGCTTGTCTCACACATTCTACTCTCTGTAAACTTGAGGTCATCCAAACTCTGCTGCTCTTGTGTAAACTCACACCAAGTCCCGTTCCCCGATCACTGACATACATCTGCTGCCAGTTAAGCAATGTCTTGATTTTAAAATACTCAACCGTGTTTGCAACTCCCTCGATGTCCTCACACCTCCTTATCT
Source organism: Heterodontus francisci (assembly GCF_036365525.1). Taxonomy (NCBI): domain Eukaryota; kingdom Metazoa; phylum Chordata; class Chondrichthyes; order Heterodontiformes; family Heterodontidae; genus Heterodontus; species Heterodontus francisci. The sequence continues at coordinate 1,112,862 of NW_027141326.1, forward strand.
ATGTAATATTCACCAGCCCCACCACCCTCCAAGACATCTGCACTCCTCCAAACCTGGTCTCTTGTGTATGCTTGATTTTCATCATTCCTCCACTGCCAGCCAGGTCTTCAGCTGCCTAGACCCAAAGCTCTGGAATTCCCTAACTACACCTCTTTTATTTTATTCGTGTGTGGGATATGTGCATCGCTGGCAAGGCCAGCATTTGTTCCCATCCCTAATTGCCCTTGACAAATGAGTGACTTGCTGGGACATTTCACCAGGCAGTTAAGGGTTAACCACATTGTTGAGGGTCTGGAGTCACATGGAGGCCAGATCACGTAAGGACAGCAGATTTCCTTCCCGAAAGGACATTAGTAAATCAGATCGGTTTTTAGAACAATCGATGATAGATTCATGGCACCATTACTGAGACTAAATTTCATTTCCAGACATTTATTAATGAATTGAAATTATTAATTGATTGAATTTTAATTCCCACCAACTGCCATGTGGGAATTGAACCCATGGCATTAGCCTGAACCTCTGGTTTTCTAGTTCAGTGACATTACCGCTATACCACTGTCACTGCCTCTTTGCCTCACTTTCCTCCCTTAAGACACTACTTAATACCTCCTGCTTTGACCAAAAAATGTAAGTTGTTGTTGGGCTTTGCCAGATATGATTTGTCATTACCATATCCCTGCTGCCGTCCCGTGTATTTATTGTCCCGTGTTTTTTTCCAAGCAACGAATGTTTTTGTCCTGGGCTGTGAAGTCTAGAAATTTCCCACCAGCGACGTTAGACTGACTGGTCAGTAATTACACCGTTTGCTCCATCTCTCCTTTTTTAAACCGAGTGTAACATTTACAACCCTCCCATCTCTGGCATCAAGCCCATATCCAAGGAGGATTGGAACATTCTGTCACTACCTCTGCTATTTTCAACATTCCTTCCCTCAGCATCCCCCACACATCCCATTCAGACAGGGTAAATGGTCTACTTTATTGTGGCACAAGAAGAGTTGGATTGAAAGGGGTTAACTGAACCTGTTTGTTCAGTGATTGTAATTAATGTCAGTCACCATGGACCCTAATTGTGTCACTGGAGGGTTTCCCTCTTCTATTAATACAGGGCTCCTTTCAGTGTGTTATCCCATAGTGTCAACAACAGCATCAGTCCGGCGCTATCAAGGTTCAGCAGCCCCAGCGAGAGAGAGGATAGACCAGAATCTGAGAACAATAGATTGGAATGTTACAACAATGGGTCAGAATCTGAGAACAATAGATTGGAATGTTACAACACTGGATCAGAATCTGAGAACAATAGATTGGAATGTTACAACAATGGATCAGAATCTGAGAACAATAGATTGGAATATTACAACAATGGGTCAGAATCTGAGAACAATAGATTGGAATGTTACAACAATGGGTCAGAACATGAGAAAAATAGCTTGGGATGTTACTACAATGGGAAGCAGGAGTTTCTCCTATTGGTTTGGCCTAGTTACTGCAGATTATTTTTGGCTAACATTAGATGATCGGATCTATTATGCACTGAAGATGATTCAAACGATTTATTATCCCATCCTCGCTATTATTGGTGTCCCTGGTGAGTCTCTGTATCCAACGTTTTGAACTATAAACATATTTTACAAATTTAATGTTCTTGTCATGTCAATCTTGGGAAGTCTGAAGCCATTGTCTTCAGTCACTGCCACAAACTCCATTCCCTATCCACTGTCTGCATTCCCCTCACTGCCCAATGTCTGGGGCTGAAGCAGACTGTTTGCGACCTCTGCATCCAGTTGACACTGAGCTGAGTTCATCTCCATATTCTCTCCATCACCAACCCTGCCTATCACCACCTCTGTAATATGTCCCGTCTCCACCTCTGCCTCAGCCCATCTACCGCATAAACCCTCATCTGTGCCTTTGTTAAATCCACACTTGACTATTACAATTCTATCCTGGTCACCTTCCTATTCTATCCTGGTCACCCTCCCAGTTATTAACCTCCATAAACCACAGCCCATCCAGAAATCTGCTGCCTGTGTTCTAACTCACACCAAATCCTGATCACCCATCACCCCTGTGCTCACTGATCTACATTGTCTTCCGGTCTGGCAACACCTTAATTTTAATATTCTCATTCTTGTCTTTGGATCTCTCCATGGCCTCACCACTCCAATTAGCCCTATTCCCCTCTCGATTTCACATATTCTTGTAAATCTTATGCCTTTGAAACTTTTTTAAATTCCCTTTTGAAAGTGAATTTCTTTCCCCTCCCTAGCACCTCCGGCTGTGATTTTTACACTAAGGTGCCACTGGTGCCAATGTAACAAAAACCTGGATCTATAAAAACGATGTGAATGGAACAGCCAACCACTTCTAGTGTGGCCAGCACAGTCCCCCATTCTGTGTAGGGATCTAGCCTGGGTGTACTGTGCATTTGCTGTTAGTCTGAGGAGGGGTTTGGAGTAACGTCAATGTCCCTTTCTAGCAGCTAATATGTACATCTTTGAAACTTGGTCCGTGCGTGTCCACTGATCGCGTGTGTTAGTCACTCACAACTGAGCATACATTGAGCAGCACCAGGAATCCCCTCTAGTATTTTTAAAAGAACCAGGCTTCCTGGTCCTGAATATTGAGGGATATTTGACATTCAAGAAGAATAGGAAGCTTGGTAAATGTGGAGGGGTGACACTGTTAATCAAGGATGGTGTTGGGGCATTAGTTCGAGATGACCTTGGTTCAGGAGATCAAAATGTGGAATCGATTTGGGTGGAGGTGAGGAATACCAGGAGAAAGAAGTCCCTAGCAGGAGTGGTCTACAGACCTCCTAACAGTAATCACAATGTAGGACATCGTATACAAGAAGAAACATTGCTTACTTGTGATAGACATATGGCAATAATCATGGGTGATTTTAATCTACATATAAACTGGAAAAATCAGATTGGGAACAGTAGCCTGGATGAAGAGTTCATAGAATGCTTTCGAGGTAGTTTCTTGGAGCAGCACGTTCTGGAAACAACCAGAGATAAGGTTATATTAGACTTCGTATAATGTAATGTGACAGGATTAATTAATGACCTCAGAGTAAAGGCACCTCTAGGTAGCAGCGACCACATTATGACTGAATTTCACATCCAGTTTGAAAGAGAGAAGAGTGGATCTAAGATCAGTATTTTAAACGTGAATAAGGGAAACTATTTGGGCATGAAAGTTGAGCTCGTTGAAGTGAACTGGGTTACTCGTCTTGGAGATAGATCAATAGAGAAGCAGTGGCAGACATTTAAGGGGATATTTCAGGAATACTCCATAATTAGTATATTCCTACTATAAGGTGGAGGACCCACCAGCGGTTTCGTAAGAAATTACGGAAAACATCACTCTTAAGGAAAAGGCAGATAATTGTGCAAAGATGAGTGGCAGTTCAGATGATTGGTCAGAATATAAAGAACAGCAGACAATGGCTAACGGGTTAATCAGGAGAAAGACATTCGAGTATGATAGGAAGCTAGCTAGAAATGTAAAAATGGATTGCAAGAGTTTCTCGGCGTATTTAAAAAGGAGAAGATTAAGTAAAAAGAGCGTTGGTCCTCTGGACAGTGAGAATGTGGAGTTAATAGTGGATAAAAAGGGAACAGCGGATGCAATGAACAAATATTTTGTTTCTGTCTTCACTATAGAGGATACAAGAAACATTCCAGTAGTAGCTGTAAATCAGGAGATGGAAGGAAGAGAGAAACTTGGTGAAAATACAATTGCCAGGGAAGCATTACTGAGCAAACTTATGGAGTTGCGGGCTGAAAAGTCCCCGGGTCCTGATGTGCTTCATCCTAGAGTCTTGCAAGAGGTGGCTAATGAGGTAGTAGTCGTGTTGTTGTTAATTTTTCAAAGTTCACTAATTTTGGAACGGTTCCATCAGACTGGAAAGTAATAAATATAACCCCTCTATTCAAGAAGAGGGGGATGCAGAAAGCAGGTAACTATAGGCCAGTTAGCTTGACATCTGTCGTGGGGAAGATGTTTGAATCGATCATTCAGGAGGCTTTCGCTGGGAACTTAGAAAAACTCAAGGTAATCGCGAATAGACAGCATTGTTTTGTGAAAGGGAAGTCATCTTTAACCAATTTATTGGAGTTCTTTGAAGGAGTAACATGCAAAATGGGTAAAGGGGAGCCCTTTGACATACTGCGCTTGGATTTCCAGAATGCATTAGACAAGGTGCCACATAAAAGGTTATTGCGCAAAGTAGGAGCTCATGGTGTAGTGGGTAACATATTAGCTTGGATCGAAGTTTTATTGGCCGGTTGCCGAAAAGAGGGAGTATGCATGAATGGGTCCTTTTCAGATTGGCAGGATGTGACAAGTTGAGTCCATCATGGGTCTGTGCTGGGGCCTCAACATTTTACAATTTATATGAAAGACTTAGATGAGGGAAGCGATGGCATGTTAGCTAAATTTGTAGATGACTCAAAGATAGGTAGGAAAGTATGTTGTGAAGAGTACATAAGGAGGTTGTAGTCCAATATAGATAGGTTGAGTGAGTGGGGAAAAAATCTGACAGATGGAGTATAATGTGGGAAAATGTGAAGTTTTTCACTTTGGCAGGAGGACTGCAAAATTCCGAGGTGCTGAGGGATCTAGGTTCTGTAGTGCATGAGTCACAAACTGTTAGTAGGTAGGTACAGCAAGTAACAGAGAAGGCTAATGGAATGCTCTCCTTTATTACAAGAGGAATTGAAAATAAAAGTCAGCATGTGATGCTTCAGTTATACAGGGCATTGGTGAGACCACATCTCGAATACTGTCTGTAGTTTTCGTCTCCTTATTTAATGGAGGATGTGAATGCTTTGGAGGCGGTTCAGATGTGGTTTACTGGATTGATACGAGGAATGAGCAGGTTGTGTTCTGAGGAAAGGTTGGACGGACGGTCTTGTTTTCACTGGAAGTTAGTATGTTGAGGAGAGATTTGACTGAAGTTTATAAGAACCTGAAAGGCCTTGACATGGTGAATGAGGAAAGGATGTTTCCTCTTGTGGGTGAGTCCAGTACTAGGGGGCACTGTTTCGAAATTAGGGGTCGCCGCTTTAGGACAGAGAGGAGGAGAACATTTTTCTCTGGAGGGTTGTGTGACTTTGGAATTCTCTGCCATAGAAGGTGGTGGAGACGGGGTCATTGAATATTTTTAAGGTGGAGATAGATAGATTCTTATCAGGCCAGGGAATGAAAGGTTATCAAGGTTAGATGGGAGTGTGGAATTCGAAACACAAACCGATCAGCTATGATCTGATTGAATGGCGGTGCAGACTCGAGGGGCCGAATGGCCTACGTCTGCTCCTAGTTCATATGCGTGTATTTTTTACTCAGCTTACATGTGAGGTGCTTTTGACTTACTTCTGTTATTGCAAAGTTAATGGATGGTTTTCTGGAGGTTGCGTTGTGAGCTTCTGCAGACATTCATGGAGGACAGAGGATTTGCTAACCGAACTCTGGACGAGTTATGGGGACAGTAGTTACATGACCTACAAATGGAGCAGAGGCTAGAGAGGGGAAACTCTGTAAATTGGGAGGAGGAGGGGGCTCTGCCCTACCCACCCCGGGTTCTCCAAGAGCAAACAGAGCAGTGGTCCTAATATCGAGCCCTGGGGAACACCACTGTATACTCACCTGGAGTCTGACCAACAACCTTTCACCATTTCTCTCTGTTGACTTTTCATTAGCCAATGTTATATCCACAATATCACTGTCCCTTTAATCCATAGGGTTCAGTTTTGCTAACCTGTCTATTGAATGTCATTTGATCAACCACCTTTTGAACATCCATACATATAACTTCAATCACACCACCCTCATCAGCCCTCTCCATTGTTTTATCAAAGAACTCCATCAAGTTTACCTCACCACCACCTCTCTCCACTCCTCCACTGCTGTTAAATTATCAGACTGCTTATGCAACATCCAGTACTGGATGAGCAGAAATTTCCTCCAATGAAATATTGGGAAGACTGAAACCATTGGGCTGGACTCTATTGGGCTCCTGATGTAGGTCTCCATGGAGCCATACATCGGGATTGCTGGGACTGATCTTTCCAGCTGTGCAGAGGCTCGTGGCTCCCTGCCTCCTCCCCCACAACCACTCGGCAGCGGTACCCTCCTTTAAATATTTCAATAAACTTAATGTATATATTTCAGTCCAATTCCCTTTGATCTTACTGACAGCCCGGGATCTTCCATGCAGCGGCTGACAGTCACACACCTTCATAAAAAAAGCATAATACTGCAGATGCTGGAAATCTGAAATAAAATCCAGAAATGCTGGAACCACTCAGCAGGTCTGGCAGCATCTGTGGAAAGAGAGGCAGAGTTAACGTTTCGGGTCAGTGACCCTTCTTCTCACACACCGTCGCTTTCCCTTCCAGGGAAAGCCAGCACCACAGTGGTGGGGAAGGGGGGAAAGTAGGATTTTTAGAGTACTGATGGGGTGGGGGGTGTTGGCTGGTGCTTGTGGTGGGCGTGGTCAACTCTGCATTAATATTGTAGGGGAAGAAGGGGCAAACTCTACACTTTGGACAGTTGTTGGGTTGCGAGGGTACTCGGCAGTTTAAGTCTTTGGAGGGGCTGGTGGGAAGGCCACTATACAATGTAAGTTTTTTGGGGGAAATGGGCAACATTTTATTTGCAGTGCACTGGCGGGGGTGTGTGTACGGGGTTAAACTTTGCACTTTTTGTGGCAGGTCTGGTTGCCCTTTAAAAATGTCACCAGTGTCTGTACAGAGACAGCTGACAGCACTACTGTTGTCGCTGAGGCCGTCCCTGTTACGTGATTGGGGGTGGAGTGGGCGGCCTGTTCACTGTATTAAAATGAGCCGTCGCCTGCTACATCACAGTGGCACAGCAGACACAGACTGCACATATGGGCCACCAATGTTTCGCACTCCGCTGGGGAGAATAAAATTCAGCCCCTTGTTTTTGCTTCCCGCTCCAATCTCCCTTCCCTAGCTAGCAATTCCTTCCTTCTTCCTAGTAACTGTCTGACATTACTATAGTCTGTTCACAACCTTGGTGTCACATTGGACCACAAAATAGGCTTCTAACCTCACACTGGTGCCATCACCACAATCGCCTATTTCCGTCTCTGTAACATCACCTGACTAAATCCCTGCCTCAGCTCATCTGCTGAAACCCTCATTCAAGAAAAGAGGCGCTGCTGGATCTGCTACTTGGGAATGAGGTGGGCCAAGTGGATCAAATACCAGTAGGGAAGCACTTAAAGGACAGTGGTCATTACATCATAAGGTTTAGGCTGACTACATAAAAGGACAAAGGGTAAGAATAATTAACTAGGGGAAGGCCAACTTCAGCGGGGTAAGAATGCAGCTGGGGAAAATAAATTGGAGTCAACGATTGGCAGGAAAACAATAGCTGAACAATGGGCTACCTTCAAAGAAGAGATAGTTTGGGCTCAGTCAAGGTATATTCCTTCGAAGGGGAAAGGTAGTGTAAACAAATCCAGAGCTCCCTGAATTACAAAAGAGGTGAGTGACGTAGAGATTAAGATGAAGAAGAAAAAGTGTGCTTATGGCAGACGCCAGGTAGACAATCCTACTCAGAACCAGGCAGAGCGGAAGCATAAAAGCAAGTAAGAGAAGTAAAATAGAATATGAGAAGAGTCTGGCGGCTAGAATTAAATGGAGTTCCTAAGTTTTCTATAGATGTATAAACAGGTAGCAAAAGGAGGAGTTGCACCAATTAGGGGCCACACAGAGGATTTGCACATGCATGCAGAGGGCATAGTTGAGGTATTAAATGAATACGTTGCATCTGTCTTTACCAAGTGTAACAAAAGTGATTCTTTTTTGGTAAAAAAAAAATATTTCTAAAGGCATTTATGGTTCAGCTGAATAAATGTTGGACCGTTTTTTTAAAATTAAAAATTGAACCACCAAGAGGTCACTGAGAGGGAGCTGGACTGGCAACAGAGTTACTGGTTATCACAAGGCTCGGGTTGGAGATGAAGCCGAAACCCTGGTAGCGGGCAGAAAAGTGATAAGTTCTCCTTTGATTAGACAAGCCCCGTTGTCGCAGAGAACACCTGGGATGGACAGAAAAACTGACAAGCTTTCTGGTTGTCGGTCAGTGTGTGTGGTTTTACCTTCTGGAAAGAGATAACGTCAATTCTGAAGAAAAAGTCAAGAAAGCAGAGAAGACCACAACACAGCTCATTTTCCAGAAGTTCCAGAACAGACCTTGTGAAGTCCACGGAGTTGAGTCATCTTGTTTCCTGTTTGAAGAAAGCCTGCTAAAAATAATTCTCAATGCCGCCTGAAGAGAACTGTTGTCTGGTTACCTGGATGTGTGTGCTCAGAAGTTAGACTGCATGCTGGTTTGGAACAACATAACTCATCTGCTGCTTCCTTCAAAATGGGCAACTAGTTAACCCAAATGCTTTTTGTTTGTAACAGAGCTCTGATCGAAAAATCTTTTTTTTTAGATCTTGTTTTCGGTTAACCAGTGTATATGTCTGTGTTTGAGTTTTAAGGGACTAAGGTAAAAAAAAGTAACTTTAAAATTTGGTTCTGGTTAAAAGGGACTTTGAAGTTTGGTTAAGGTGGGAAGGGGAAGTTAAAAATTAATTGTTGGATTTTTAAAAATTTGATCTGTGATATTGTTTTACTTCATTTCTAGTTGAGACTTTTTTATTCGATCCTGGGATGTAGGCATCACTGGCTAGGCCAGCATTTATTACCCATCTCTCCATAACCCTTGAGAAGGTGGTGGTGAACTGCATTCTTGAATCGCTGCAGTCCATGGGAGGTAGGTTCACTCACAATTGTGTTAGGAATGGACATCCAGGATTTTGACCCAGCGACAGTGACGGAATGGCGATATAGTTCCAAGTCAGAATGGTGTATGACTTGGAGGGGAACTTGCAGGTGGTGATGTTCCCATGCATTTGCTCCCCTTGTCCTAGATGGTAGAGGTCGCGGGTTTGGAAGGTGCTGTCTAAGGTGCCTTGGTGCATTGCTGCAGTGCATCTTGTATACGGTACACACTGCTGCCACTGTGCGTCAGTGGTGAAGGGGGAGCATGTTTGTGGATGGTGTGCCAATCAAATAGGCTGCTTTGTCCTGGATGATGTCGAGCTTCTTGAGTGTTGTTGGAGCTGCAGCCATCCAGGCGAGTGCAGAGTATTCCATCACTCTCTTGACTTGTGCCTTATAGATGGTGGACAGGCTTTGGGGAGTCAGGAGGTGAGTTACTCGCTGCAGGATTCCTGGTCTTACACCTGCTTCATTTATGATAAACTGTTAATTGTTTAGTTTAGTAAAGTGTGTTCTATTGTGATGAGAATAGTGTATCTGATGGACTGTTTCAGCAAGTGGGAAAATGAGAAAAAAATGTTGTGACCTGTGGAGAAGCTGGACTGAATTAACAGTGCACACCTCTCGCCTCGGGTCATAACACAAGGAAGAAGGTACAACACAGGCAATGGTGAAAGAGCAGGTAATTAAGAAACAAGAAGGGTTTAAAATTGATAAAGTGGACATATTAGATAGGCTATCTAGAGGTAAAGTGAATAAAGCACCAGGGCCAATGAGGTGCATCCAAGGATTATGAGGGAAGTGAGGGTGGGCGTCGCAGAGGCACTGGCCATAAATTCTCAATCTTCCTTCAACTAGGGGTGATGCCGGAGGACTGGAGAATTGCAACTATTACATCCTTGTTCAAAAATGGGTGTAAAGATAATCCCAAGAACTCCAGGCCAGTCAATTTAACTGCAGTGGTGGGGAAACTTCTAGTAATAATAATTCGGGACAAATTAATAGTCACATGGACAAATTCGGGTTAAGTAAGGAAAACAGCATGGATTCCTGAAGGGCAAATACTATTTAACTAACAGCCTGGAGATTTTGAGAAGGTAACAGAGAGGGTTGATGAGGGCAATGCGATTGATGTGGTGTATTGTATTTACAAAAGGCATTTGATACTGTGCCACATAACAGACTTGTGAGAAAACTTATAGTTCATGAATGAAAAGGGACGGTAACAACATGGATACGGCTTTGGCTGAGTGGCAGGAAAGAAAAAATTGTAGTTTGTGGATGTTTTTGGGGGGCTGGAGGAAAGGCTGGAGGTCCCCAGGGATCAGTGTTGGCACCCTTGATTTTCCTGATATATATTACAAGAGCGACGTCTCAATTCATTCCATCTTCGCTGCCTCCGGAGAATCCTTGGCATCAGGTGGCAGGACCATATCTCCAACGTGGAAGTCCTCGAGGCGCCCAATATCCCCAGCATATACACCCTGCTGAGTCAGCAGTGCTTGAAATGGCTTGGCCATGTGAGCCACATGGAAGATGGTAGGATCCCCAATGACGCATTGTAAAGCGAGCTTGTCACTGGTATCAGACCCACCGGCCATCCGTGTCGCTGCTTTAAAGACATCTGCAAACTCGAAATGAAGTCCTGTGACATTGGCCACAAGTTGTGGGAGTCAATTGCCAGTGATCTCTAGTGCTAGCAGATAGCCATAATGGCGGGTCTGAAGAATGGCAAGTCGAAGAGACTTAACAGTTGACAGGAAAAAAGACAAAAGTACAAGGAGAGAGCCAACCGTGAAATAGCCTCGACAACCAATTTTATCTGCAGCGCCTGTGGAAGAGCCAATTCACTCTAGAATTGGCCTTTATAGCCACTCCAGGTGCGGCTCCACAAACCACTGACCACCTCCAGGCGCTTATACATTTTCTCTCGAGACAAGGAGGCCAAAGAAGGTAACTGACCAAGACCATGGTGTTCAGGGCACAAATTCAGAGTTTGCAGATGATACGAAACGTGGAAGCATTGTGAACTGTGAGGAGGATGGTGTTGAATTTCAAAAGTACTTAGACAACTTGGTGGAAAGGGCAGGCAGGTGGTAGATGAATTTCAATGCAGAGAAATATGAAGTGATTCATTTTGGTAGGATGAATATTGAGATAATGTAAAATAAAGGGCAAAGCATTATAAAGGAGCAGAGAGACCGAGGTGTATATGTGCATAAGTCATTGATGTTGGCAGGACAGGTTGAGAGAGCATTTAATAAAGCATACAGTATCCTGGGCTTTATTAACAGGGACATTCAGTACAAGAGCAAGGAAGTTATGTTGAACTTATATAAAACACTGATTCAGCCTCAGCTGAAGTATTCTGTCCAATTCTGGGCACCACACTTTAGGAAGATTGTGAGGGCATTGGAGAGAGTACAGAAAAGATCCATGAGAATGCTTCCAGGCATGAGGAATTTCAGTTATGAAGATATACAGGAGAAGTTAGGATCATTTTCCTTGGAGAAGAGAAGGCTGAGAGGTGAGTTGATTTGATAGAGTTGTTCAAAACCATGAGGGGTCTGGACAGAGGAGATAGAGAGAAACTGTTTCCACTCGTGAAAAGAATCGAGAACGAGAGGGCAAAGATTGAAATTAATGGGTAAGAGAGGCAGAAGTGACATGAGGCAATATTTTCTCACGCAAGGAATGGCTAAGGACTGGAATGTACTGCCTGAGAATGTGATGGAGACAGGTTCAATTGAAGCATTCAAAATGCAATTAGACTGTTATCTGAAAAGGAAGAATGTGCAGGGTTATGGGGAGAAGGTGGGGAATGGCACGAGGTTAATTGCTCTTTTGGAGAGACGATGTGTACATGATACACTGAATAGCCTCCTTCTGTGCTGTAACAATTATGTGATTCCCTGATTCATGCCTTTGTTACCTCTGTCCATAACTATTCCAACTCACTCCTGGCTGATCTCCCACATTCTACTCTCTGTAAACTTGAGGTCATCCAAAACTCTGCTGCCCATGTCCTAGCTCACACCAAGTTTTCTTCCTCTATCACTGACCGACATTGGCTCCCAGTCAAGCAATGTCTTTATTTTAAAATTCTCATCCTCTTTTTCAATACCTCCATAGAACAAAGAACAAAGATAATTACAGCACAGGAACAGGCCCTTCGGCCCTCCAAGCCTGCGCCGATCCAGATCCTCTATCTCAACATGTCACCTATTTTCTAAGGGTCTGTATCTCTTTGCTTCCTGCCCATTCATGTATCTGTCCAGATACATCTTAAAATACCCTATTGTACCCGCGTCTACCACCTCCGCTGGCAACGCATTCCAGGCACCCACCACCCTCTGCATAAAGAACTTTCCACGCATATCCCCCCTAAACTTTTCCCCTCTCACTTTGAACTCGTGAACCCTAGTAATTGAATCCCCCACTCTGGGAAAAAGCTTCTTGCTATCCAGCCTGTCACTCCCTCGCATGATTCTGTACACCTCAATCAGGTCCCCCCTCAACCTCCGTCTTTCTAATGAAAATAATCCTAATCTACTCAACCTCTCTTCATAGCCAGCGCCCTCCATACCAGGCAACATCCTGGTGAACCTCCTCTGCACCCTCTCCAAAGCATCTACATCCTTTTGGTAATGTGGCGACCAGAACTGCACGCAGTATTCCAAATGTGGCCGAACCAAAGTCTTATACAACTGTAACATGACCTGCCAACTCTTGTACTCAATACCCCGTCCGATGAAGGAAAGCATGCCATATGCCTTCTTGACCACTCTATTGACCTGCGTTGCCACCTTCAGGGAACAATGGACCTGAACACCCAAATCTCGCTGTACATCAATTTTTCCCAGGACTTTTCCATTTACTGTATAGTTCACTCTTGAATTGGATCTTCCAAAATGCATCACCTCGCATTAGCCCTGATTGAACTCCATCTGCCATTTCTCTGCCCAACTCTCCAATCTATTTACATTCTGCTGTATTCTCTGACAGTCCCCTTCACTATCTGCTACTCCTCCAATCTTAGTGTCGTCTGCAAACTTGCTAATCAGACCACCTATACTTTCCTCCAAATCATTTATGTATATCACAAACAACAGTGGTCCCAGCACGGATCCCTGTGGAACACCACTGGTCACACGTCGCCATTTTGAGAAACTCCCTTCCACTGCTCCTCTGTCTCCTGTTGCCCAGCCAGTTCTTTATCCATCTAGCTAGTACACCCTGGACCCCATGCGCCTTCACTTGCTCCATCAGCCTACCATGGGGAACCTTATCAAACGCCTTACTGAAGTCCATGTATACGACATCTACAGCCCTTCCCTCATCAATCAACTTTGTCACTTCCTCAAAGAATTCTATTAAGTTGGTAAGACATGACCTTCCCTGCACAAAACCATGTTGCCTATCACTGATAAGCCCATTTTCTTCCAAATGGAATAGATCCAATCCATCAGTATCTTCTCCAGCAGCTTCCCTACCACTGACGTCAGGCTCACCGGTCTATAATTACCTGGATTATCCCTGCTACCCTTCTTAAACAAGGGGATAACATTAGCAATTCCCCAGTCCTCCGGGACCTCACCCGTGTTTAAGGATGCTGCAAAGATATCTGTTAAGGCCCCAGCTATTTCCTCTCTCACTTCCCTCAGTAACCTGGGATAGATCCCATCCGGACCTGGGGACTTGTCCACCTTAATGCCTTTTAGAATACCCAACACTTCCTCCCTCCTTATGCCGACTTGACCTAGAGTAATCAAACATCTGTCCCTAACCTGAACATCCGTCATGTCCCTCTCCTCGGTGAATACCGATGCAAAGTACTCGTTTAGAATCTCACCCATTTTCTCTGACTCCACGCATAACATTCCTCCTTTGTCCTTGAGTTCTCTAGTTACCCTCTTGCTCCTTATATATGCTCCCTATCTCTGTAATATCCTCCAGCTCCACAAAACGCCAAGATATCTGTGCATCTCTAATTCTGGCCTCTTGTGCATCCCTGATTTTCATCACTCCACCACTATTATCTGCACCTTTAGCTAATGAGGCTCCAAGTTCGAGAATACCCTCCCTTCACCTCTCCGCTTCTCCACCTCGCTTTCATCCTTTAACACACCCGTTAAAACCTACTTCTTTGACCAAGCTTTAAACTAGTATCTCATTTTCGGGAAGCGCCTTGGGACATTTCATTATGTTAAAGGCGCTATATAAATATAAATTGTTGTTGAAGTTTGCCAAACATGATTTGTTATTACCAGACCCCTACTGCTTCTTGTTTGTTATCGTATGTTTTTCAAAGAAACGAATATATTTCTCCTGGGTTGTGACCCCATGAAATTTCCCCAGTAGTGATGCGTGTCTGACTGCTCAGTAATTACAGGGTTTACTCTATCTCTCCTTTTCTAAACAGGGTGTAACAATTACAGTGCTCCAGTCCTCTGTCATCGCTCCCATATCCAAGGAGGATTGAAAGATTCTGGCCAGTGCCTCTACTATTTTCACCATTCCTTCCCTCAGTAACCCTCACGCATCCTGTCCAGAGAAAATTTTCTGCTTTATTATGGTATGCAAGGTGTCGGAATGAAAGAGGTTAACGGAATCTATTTGCTCAGTGACTGTAATTAATGTCACTCTCTATGGAACCTAATTATTTCACTGGAGGTGCTCCATCTTCTAATAGTAAGGGACTGTTTTCAATGTGTTTTCACATAGTGTGAGTGGGAGCATCATCCCTGGCACTAATAGGGACCAGCGTCTCCAGAGAGAGGGGGAGGATAGATCAGAATCTGAGGACAATAGATTGGAATCTGACAATAATGGGTCAGAATCTGAGAACAATAGATTGTAATGTTACAAAAATGGGCAGGGGGTTATCCTGGGATCTTGACACTCTTTCTGCATATTATGATCGGCTACCATTAGCATCTAGCATCAATTACGCAGTGAACATTATTCAATACATTTACTATCTCATCCTCGCTATCGTTGGTGTTCCTGGTAAGTCTCTATATCCAGCTCTTCATTCTATAAACTATGTTAAACTGCATTACTGTACTTCTCATTTACTCTGCGCTTGCTGATTTTGGTATCCCTCCAGCTATTATCTTTATATAACCATTGCTATCCACATTATGGTTTGTGTAATTTAATCTCTCATCTTTGCTTCTGTTGTTGCCCCGGTAAGAGTCTAGTTCCAGCCATGAGATATGTAAACCTTGCTTCACTGAAATACTGATTTGGAATTTATTTATTTTTTTGAAGACTGAAGCTAGTGTCATTGGTCTCCATAAGAAACTTCATACCCTATTTGTGAACCACTTACCTTTCACTGGCCAGTGTCTGAGACTGAACAAGACAGTCTACAACCTCTGTAGTAATTTAAACCTGAGCTGATTTCACCTCCATATTCTCTCCATCAACAAACATGCCTACTACCACCTCTGCAATAACTGCCATCTCCACCTCGGCCTCAGCCCATCTGCTGCATAAACTCTCATCTGTGCCTTTGTTAAATCTACACGTGACTATTCCAGTTCTATCATGGTCACCTTCCCAGTTATAAACCTCCATCAACCACATCCCAGCCTGCGGCGCTTTCTCAGTGAACATCAACGTCAGCTCGAGGAACAACACCTCATTGTCCGATTAGGCATTCTACAGACTTCCAGACTGCACATTGAGTTCAATAATTTCAGATCAAGACTGGCTCTTTTAATTATTTTGCTTTATCATTTTTTTTGCCATGTCCTGGCCTTAAACTGGATTTTTTATGTTGCTGCTTTTGGCTTGGGCTGTTCATTATTTTGTCATTTAACACCTTCGCACACTAACACTTTGTCTTTCACCACACCACAAGCACACTCTCTTTGCCTTTGCCCCATGACCTCCTTGTCAGTTAATCTCTATGACCCTCTGTCCTTTCAACACCTCTTTTTTCTCTTTTGCCCCACCCTTGCTTTATTTCCTTAAAACCTGACCTTTCTAACCTTTGCCAATTCTGATGAAAGGTCACAGGCCTGAAGCGTTAACTCTGCTTCACTCTCCACAGATGCTTCCAGACCTGCTGAGTCTTTCCAGCACTTTTTGTTTTCATTTAAGACTTGTAGTGGAGTTCCCCAGGGATCAATGTTGGGATCGTTTCTCTTCCTGACAAATATTAATGACATGGACCTTGGTGCACAGGGCACAATTTCAAAGTTTGCAGATGATGCAAAACTTGGAAGCATTGTGAACTGTGAGGAGGATAGTGTAGAAATTCAAACGGACATAGACAAGTTGGTGGAATGGACAGACAGGTGTCAGATGAAGTTCAATGTGGAGAAATGTGATGTGATTCATTTCGATAGGAAGAACATGGAGAGGCAATATAGAATAAATTATACAACTCTAAAGGGTGTGCAGGAGCAGAGGACCTGGGTGTATATATGCATGGGTCATTGAAGTTGGCAGGAGAGGTTGGTAGCAGTTAATAAACCAGACAGTATCCTGTGCTTTATTCACAGCAGCATGGAATGCAAAAGCAAAGAGGTTATTTTGAACTTGTATGAGACACTAGTTTGGCCTCAGTGGCAGTATTACGTCTAGTTCTGGGCACCACACTTTAGGTAACGTGAAGACATTGGGGAGTGTACATAAACATTCACAAGAATGGTTCCAGAGATGAAGAATATCAGTAATGAAGAGAGACTGGAGAACTGGGAACATTTTCCTTAGAGAAGAGAAGGCTGAGAGGAGATTAGAAAAAAAGGTATTCACAATTATGAGGTGTCTGGACAGAGTGGATAGGGAAAAATTGTCCCCACTCCTGAAAGGTTCTAAAACGAGAGGGCAAAGAATAAAAGTAATTGGTAAAAGAAGCAGAAGTAAAATGAAGAAAACTTTTCCACACAGTGAGTGCTTAAGGTCTGGAATGCACTGCCTGAGAGTGTGGTGGAGGCAGATTCAATCGAGGTAAACAGGAGGAAGTTGGATAGCTGTCTGAAAAGGAAGTTTGTACAGAGTTACAGGGAGAAGGCAGGGGAGTGACACTAGATGAATTGCTCTTTTGGACAGCCAGTGCAGACACGATAGACTGAATGGCCACCTGTAACAATTCTGTAATTCTGTGACAGTTGACCACAAAATGAGCTTCCACCGTTATATTCGTGCCATCACTATCACCACCTATTTCCACTTCAATAACATCGCCTGATTTCACCCCTGTCTTAACTCATCCGCTGCTGAAGCTCTCAGTCATGCTTTCATCACCTGTAGCCTAGACTATTCGAACTCATTCTCCCACATTCTACTGTCTGTAACCTTGAGGTCATCTAAAACTCTGCTGCCTGTGCCTTAACTCACAGCAAGTCTAATTCCCCGATCACTGACCTGCATCAGCTCACAGTCAAGCAATGTCTTGATTTTAAAATTCTCATTCTTGTTTTCCAATCCCTCCATTGCCTCACCCCTCACTAACTCTGGAATCCCCTCCAGCCCCACAAACCTCTGAGATATCTCTGCTCCTCTAATTCTGGCCTCTTGTGCATCCCTGATTTTAATTACTCCACCATTGTGGCCACACCTTCAGTTGCCTCGGCCCAAAGCTCTGGAATACGCACCCGACACAGCTCCATGTCTTCATCTCGCCACCTCGCTTTTATCCTTTAAGACACTCCTTTAAAACTTGCCTCTTTGACCAAGCATTTGGTCACCTAACCTAATATCCCCCTTGGTGGTTCAGTGTGATACTTTGTTTCATCATGCTGCTGTGAAGTACCTTGGGATAAGTTCTTGCTGAACTTTGCCAGACATGAATTGTCATTAGCATATCCATGTGGCTTGAAATTTATTATGCTATGCTTTTCCAAGCAAATAATATTTCTGTCCTGGGTTGTGAAATTTCACCACCACTGACGTCATATTGACTGGACAGTACAGGGTTTACCACATCCCTCCTTTTTGTAAACTAGGTGTATAATTTGCAGCCCTCCAGTGCTCTGTCATCACTCCTATATCCAGAGAGAATTGACAGATTCTGTGCAGTGCTTCTTCCATTTGCACCATCATTTCTCTCACCAACCCTCAGAATTCCCATCCAGACCGGGTAAATGTTCTAGTTTATTGTCATACAAAAAGTGTTGGATTGAAAGGGGTTAACCGAACCTGTTTGTTCATTGACTGCAATTAATGTGAGTCTCCATGGACCCTAATTGTGTTACTGGAAGATTTCCCTCTTCTATTAATAAGGGGCTCCTTTCAATGTGTTATCACATAGTGTCAGTGGGAGTATCACATCACTCCCGGCACTAACAGGGTTCAGCGGCTCTGGAGAGAGGGAGAGGAAAGATCAGAATCAGAGTACAATAGATTGGAATGTTACAACAATGAGCAGGAGTTTCATCTGGGAGTTTAACTTTCTTTCTGCAGATTATGATCAGTTCTCATTAAACAGTCGGATCTATTACTCACTGAGGAATATTCAATACATTTACTACCCCGTCCTGGCTATTATTGGTGTCCCTAGTAAGTCCCTGTATCTAGCTATTAATTCTATAAACCAAGCTTAACTGCATTACCATTCTTGTCATTTCCTCTGCCCTCCTTGCTGCTGTTGTTATTCCTGGCAAATTTCTGTCTCCAGATATTAGCTCGATAAACCATTGCTATGTGCATTAGAGTGCTTGTAATTTACTCTCCCATCTTTGCTGCTGTTGCTGTCCCTGGTAAGTCTCTATTTCCCGCGATGAGATCTGTAAAATTTGTTTCACTGAAATAATGTTCTTGCTATTTAAATTTGGGAAGAGTGCAGTTGTCATTGGTCTCCATAAGAAATTCCATCCACTATCCATGAACCACGATCTCCTCATTGCCAAATATCTGAGGCTGAACCAGACAGTTTGCAACCTCTGTGTTCTATTTAAATCTGAGCTGAGTTCATCTCCATATTCTCACCAACCCTGCCTACTACCACCTCTGTTCGATCACACATCTCCACCTCTGCCTCAGCCTATCTGCTGCATAAACATTCATCTGTGCCTTTGTTAAATACACACTTGACTATTCCAATTCTATCCTGGTCACCCTCCCATTTATAAACCTCCATAAACCACAGCCCATCCAGAACTCTGCAGCCTGTATTCTAACTCACACCAATCCCGATCACCCATCACCCTTGTGCTCACTGATTTACATTGGCTCCCAGTTTGGCAGCACCTTAATTTTATTATTCTCATTCATGTGTTTGAATCCCTCCATGGCCTCACCCCTCCAGTTAGTCCCATTCCCCTGACCGTTCCCATATTCCTTTTGGCCTTCTAGTTTTTTCTTCAATTAGCTTTAAAAATAAACTTCACCCCCTCTTTATTCTACCACTGACCACGATTTTCAGCTCCACAGCGCCACAGAGCCCAACGTCATGGACGCTTGGATCCATAAAATGGTATGAGCTGAGCTGCCGGTCACTTCCAGTCCTCCATGCTGGACAGGGATTTAGCGCTGGACAGGGATTTAGCCCGGGTTTATCAAGCATGTGCTGGTAGTGTGAGGAAGGGTCTGAATATGGTGCCAATCAGCCATTGCAGCAGCTTTGATGTATGTCTTTGAAACTTGGCCTGTGCATGTCCACTGACCACCTGTGTTAGTCATTCTCAGCTGAACATATATTCAGCAGCACGAGGAGCCCCTCTAGTGTTATTTAAAAGGACCAGACATCCAACTTACAGGTGAGGGGCTTTTGACTTACTTTTGCTATTGTAAAGTTAGTGGAGGTGCTGTGGATGGTTTTCTGGAGGTTGTGTTGTGAGCTGCTGCAGACATTCAGGGAGGACAGAGGATTTGGTAACCCAACTCTGGACGAGGTATGGGGACTGTAGTTGCAGTGTCTCTGGGTCTGTAACACGACCAACAAATGGAGCAGAGGATGTTGAGAGGGGGCGCTCTCTAAAGAGGGAGGAGGAAGGGGCTTTACCCTACCCACCCTGGGTTTTCCAAGAGCACTTTCCCTACCTTACCTGCCCCAGGAGCAGTGTGTGAGGTGACTCTGATTCAAAAAGGAGTTAGTCACAGAGCTGTGTCACCTCCTGCAACACATGGAGCCTCACACCAGAGTGAGGACGGAGCTGTCAGTGGACGTTAAGATCGCAGTTTCATTGAAACTCTATGTATTTGGATATTTCCAGGCAGGAGCAGGAGACATATCCAGTATAGAGTAGTAGAGGTTGATGGAGTCATCGCGTCATTTACGACACATAAGGAGGCCATTCGGTCCATCCTTTCCAGTTCTATGTGGAACAATCCAGTCAGTCTCAATCCCCTGCTCAATCCCCGTAGCCCTGTAAGTGCATTTCCTTCAGGTTCCACCCAGTTTCCTTTTGAAGTCATTGATTGTCTCGGCTTCCACCACTCTCATGGGCAGTGAGTTCCAGATAGTTACCATCCACTGTGTTAAAAAGTTCTTCCTCATATTCCACCTGCATCTCTTACCCAAAATGTTCCATCTGTGACCCCTAGTCCGTGTTTCATCAGTGGAACAGCTTTTCCTTTAATATCTTATCTAAGCTTATAATAATCGTGTACACCTCTATCAAATCTATCTCAATCCCCATTGCTCCAGGGACAACAAATCCAGCTTCTCCAAACTAACCTTGTAACTAAACCCCCTATCCCTGAAACCATTCTGGTAAATCTCCACTGCACTCTCTCAAGGACCTTTACATCCTTCCTAAAGTGTGGTGATTAGAACTGGACAGAGCTCTCTAGTTGGTTTCTAACCAAAACATTACAAAGTTTCAGCGTAGCATCTATAACAGCATACCTGGCACAAAAGAAAAAAAAAGGGAAAGGTAGCCAAATTATGGCTTGCAAGGGAAATTAGAGATAACATTAGATCCAAGGAAGAGGCACACACATTCTCCAGGGAAAAAAAATACAACAGACCTGAATATTGGGAGCAGTTTTGAATTCAGCAAAGGAGGACATAGGGATTGATTAAGAAGCAGCAAATAGAGTACGAGAGTAAGCTTGTGGGGGCATAAAAACTGACTGTAAAAGTTTCTATAGGTATGTGAAGAGAAAACAATTGGTGAAGACAAATGTAGGTCCCTTGCACTCAGAAACAGGGGAATTTATTATGCGGAACAAAGAAATGGCTGACCATCTAAGTGCATACCTTGATTCTGTCTTCACGAAGGAGGACACAAATATCATACCAGAAATGCTGGGGAACACAGGGTTTACTGAGAGATAGGAAGTTAAATAAATCAGTATTAGTAGAGAAATGGTGTTGGGCCTGATAATCTTAATCCAAGAATAATTAAGGAAGTGACCCTAGAAATAGTGGATGCACTGGTGGACATCTTCCTAGATTCCATGGACTCTGGAACAGTTCCTACAGATTGGACGGTAGCTCATGTAACCCCACTGTTTAAAAAGGGATATATAGAGAAAACAGAGAATTATAGACCAATGAGCCTGACGTCGAAAGTGGGGAAAATCCTGGAGCCATTATCAGAGATTTTATAGCAGAGCACTTGGAGAACAGTGGTAGAATTGGACAAAGTCATCATGAATTTACGAAAATGAAATCATGCTTGTCAAATCTACTTGAATTCTTCGATGATGTAACTAGTAGAGTTGATGAGGGGGAGCCAGTGGATATGGTTTATTTGGACTTTCAGAAGGCTTTTGACAAAGTACCATAGAAGAGATTAGCGTGTAAAATTAAAGCACATGGGATTGGGGGTAGTTTATTGTGATGGATAGAAAATTGCTTGCCAGACAGGAAACAAAGAGTATGGACAAACGGGTCTTTTTCTGAATGGCAGAATGTGAACAGTGGGTACCACAGGGATCGGTGCTAGGACTCCAGCTACGCACAATATATATTAATGATTTAGATGAGGGAACTAAATGTAATATCTCGACATTTTCAGATGACATAAAATTGGGTGGGAGGGTGAGTTGTCAGGAGGATGCATAGAGGCTTCAGTGTGATTTGGGCAAGTTGAGTGCGTGGACAAATGCATGGAAGATGCAGTATAATTGTGGGCAAATGTGAGGTTATCCACTTTGGTAGCAAAATCAGGAAGGCAGATTATTATCAGAACTGGTATAAACTGAGAGAAGGGAATTATTGATGTTCTAGTACACGAGTTGCTGAAGGTAAACATGCGGGTGTAACAGGCGGTAAAAAGGCAAATGGTACGCTGGCGTTTATAACGAGAGGATTCGTGTAGAGGAGCAGGGATGTCTTGCTACAATTATACAGAGCCTTGGTGAGGTCACATCTGGAATATTGTGTTCAGTTCTGGTCTCCATATATGAGGAAGTAGGTTCTTGCAATCGAGGGAGTGCAGCGAAGGTTTACCAGACTCATTCCTGGAATGGCGGGACTGATGTATGAGGAGAAACTGAGTCGGTTAGGATTATATTCGCTGGAGTTCAGAAGAGTGAGGGAGGGATCTCATAGAAACCTGCAAAATTTTAATCAGTCTGGACAGACTAGATGCAGGAAGGATGTTCCCGATGTTGGGGTGTCCAGAACCAGGGGCAACAGTCTAAGGGTAAGGGGTAAACCTTTCAGGACTGAGATGAGGAGAAATTTCTTCACCCAGAGAGTGGTGAGCCTGTGGAATTCGCTACCACAGGGAGCAGTCGAGGCCAAAACATTGTATGTTTTTTAGAAGGAGTTAGATATCGCTCTTGGTTCTAAAGGGATCAAAGGATATGGGGGGAAAAGATTACTGAGTTGGATGATCAGCGATGATCATAACGAATGGTGCAGCAGGCTCGAATGACCGAATGGCCTACTTCTGCTCCTATTTTCTATGTTTCTATGTTTCCCTGCTTTTGTATCCTTGCCTCCAAGATCTGATATGTTTTGCTAAACACTCTCCTAATATGTCCTGCCACCTGCAATGATAAATGCATATGGATCCAAGATCCGTCTGCTCCTGCACAATGTTCAGAACTGTGTCATTAAGTCTATCTTGCCTTCCTATTCCTTCTGGCATAAGGCATCACCTCACACTCCTCTGTACTAAATTCCACCTGCCATTTCTCTGTTAATTCTGCTGGATTGTCGATATCCTGTTGCAGGCAGTTTGTGTCATCCTCAGTGTTTGCCACGCGTCCAAGTTTGGTGTCATTGGCAAGCCTTGCAATTCTGCTCTGTATTCCAAGATCCAAGTCATTTATATATAGCAAAAAAAAAAGTGGTCCTAGCACTGACCCTTGGGGAACATCACTGCCTACCATCCTCCAGTCTGAAAAACAACCATTTAACACGACTCACCCTTTTCTTTCCATCAATCAATATTTGATCCAATTGGATGCTAATCCATGTCATTCAATTTTGTTATCCAACATTTTAGAACATAGAACATAGAACAGTACAGCACAGTACAGGCCCTTCGTCCCACGATGTAGTGCCGAACCTTTAACCTACTCTACGATCAAACTACCTACACACCCTTCATTCTACTATCATCCATGTACCTATCCAAGAGTCACTTAAATGTCCCTAATATATCTGCTTCTAGTACCGCCGCTGGCAGTGCGTTCCACGCACCCACCACTCTCTGTGTAAAGAACCTACCTCTGACATCTCCCTGAAACCTTCCTCCAATCATCTTAAAATTATGCCCCCTGGTGATAAACCTTTCTGCCCTGGGAAAATGTCTCTGGCTATCCAATCTATCTATGCCTCTCATCATCTTGTACCCCTCTGTCAAGTTACCTCTCATCCTTCTTCGTTCCAATGAGAAAAGACTGAGCACCCTCAACCTTTCTTCGTAAGACATGCCCTCCAGTCCAGTCGGCATCCTGGTAAATCTCCTCTGCACCCTCTCTAAAGCTTCCACATCCTTTTGTGTGGTACTTCATCAAACGCTTTCTTAAAATCCACGTAGACCATCCACCACATTCTTTTCATCAACCTGCTCTGTTACTTCATCAAAATAAATTCAATTAGTTCATGAAAGCATGATCTGCTTTTTAAAAATCCGTGCGGACAACCCTTAATTAACTCAAACATCTCCTAGTGTGTGTTGATTTTTTTCCCGCTGATTTAGTTTCTAAAACCTTCCTCATCACTGATGTTAAACTAACTGACCAGTAGTTACGAGGCCTGTGTGTTGTCCATTCCCATTGATAATTCTGGGAGGTGAGGGTGACCATCTATGTCATCGTTTTTTTGCTCAGCAGGGAGAAGCAGAATGAGAGATCCAGTGGCTTTGTCAGGATAGCGGGAATCCTGATGGTGTAGGTGTCTCTGCGGGGGCCCCATGTCAATGGGGAGAGGTACAGGAACTGAAAGAACTCTCACTCCATTAATGTACAGTTGGTGTGTGAGCATGCCCAGTACATCATGTTGGTGAATGTTCACTACCCTGTCAGCAGCCACCATACCTTCATTCTGAAGCAGTCAGCCATTCTCAACACTTAGGGCTTCCATACAGAACCAGAATGTGGCTCCTCGGAGGCAAAGAAAAAAACCGTCTAGACACAGCTCATGTTTCTACATCCCCAAACTACCTACCACCGCCACCCAACCTCCCACAATTAACATGTGTATAATGTGAGCAATGGAGTCACCAGGAACATGGTGGGACAGACCATCGGTGTGATGAAGCAATGCTTCCAATGTCTGAACCACACGGGGAGAGCCCTTCAGTACACACTGGAGCAGGTGTCCAAGTTCATGGTGTTCTGCTGCACCCTTCATATCACCACCATCATGAGGACACAGGCATTGGCACCAGGAATCCGGAGGACACCTCAGGAGGAGGAGGAGGACACAGGGAGGATATTTCCTGGACGCCTTCGAACTAGACAAGCTGTCGGAGAGTCCCTGCTAAGATTTTGTTTCCCATAGGACAACTTCCCTTTCCCACCATGGATCCCCCATTCTCCACCATTTCACCCATCTGAGATGCCCCATCACAGTGTTCCCTTGGTCACCATCCTGTAATAAAAACCACCAACATAAACCTTTTCAGTAACATCTTTATCCAACAACACATCCAATTATACAAAAGGAAAATGGAACTATTCACCCTTGTATATTCCCTTAGTCTCTGTCTTGTGCGTTCCCTCGACTTGCCTCGTGCTCCCCAGTGTTTCCCTAGTGACTGCAGCATGGCTGGTGGAAGACTGCTGACTTTCATTCGGGGAGACTGCAGATGACCTTTCAGGACGTCCTCGAGCAGCTCTGGGCCTTGAGGGCTTCGATTCAAACTGTACCACCTCGACATAGGCAGCAGCCCAGTAATGTTCTGATCTGAGTCCTGTGTATTATAACACGTTTGTGACCTCGCTGTCCGGGAGCTGCCACATGCACTATCCTTTCCCCCTGCCCTGGCTGCAGTTCGTGCGTGTTCGATGAATCAGCATGTGCAGATTCCGACTCTATACCAGCCTCTAAGGCACACACAGTGGATGTATTTGAGCTGGAGGCTGTCAGTATCAGACTAAGTGATGGGGCTTCACCATCAGTCCTGTGCTGATGCTCTCTCTCTGTCTCCTGGAGCTGCTGTGACTGGGAAGCTGGCAGTTTTGGGGTACCATTGGGAAGTGTAAAATCAGAAGGGTCGTATTGGGATGAGAGATTGTGGGTGGGTTGGAAAGCAGGAGGTCCATGATCCCACCATCTGCAGCTTGTACATCATCCCAGACAGCAGGATGCGGGTGGAGGTGGGAGTTAAGACGGGGCATAAGGCAGGAACATAGCATCATCCTGAATGCTCTTGGTGATGCCGGAGGCCACGGGCTCTGTCACAGCCGGTCCCATGATGTGAAGAACCATCTCCTCCCTCAAGCTCAGGGGTTGAAGGTATGCCTGGTCACTCGCCGGTTCACTTGCTGCTCCCTGTGATTATGGGTCACCTTGTCCTGTAAGAAAGAAGGCAGAATATTAATGATTGTGTTACACTGTGTTTTGATGATCTGCCTGCCATAGCTGAATAGCTGGAGGTAATTGGAGGCAGTGAGATGTGGGTGTGAGGCTGCTATCAGTACAAGGTGTGTGAGGCTGAGGTGGAGAATGTGAATGTTAGGTGTGAGTCCTGAGTGTTAGGGACTGCTGATGGGTGAGTGATGGGGGTGTGGTGCATTGAGCAGTGTGAGAGGTTGGTGATGTTGGGGGGAGGAGATGCCATTTGGAGATTAATTCAATGACATTGACCACCCGTATGAGCTCATTAAACTTCTTCTGGCTCTGCTGCCAGATTCTCGTGGCGAGAATTCTTGCATTGACCTCCCTGGCCACCTTCACCGATTCCCTTCGGAGGACGTTCCTTGAGAGTCTCCACCCCACCACACGGAAACAGAGCCTCTCTCCTCCTGTCACCCTTCGTAACTAAGACATCCATCCCCACATCCGTGAACCGCAGAACCTTCTGTTGCAGTGTGCTATTTACCTTGTCTCCAATTGCAGAATTCACAGTGAGCAGCAGCAGCCTCCAGTGAATCAATGCATCTTCTCTTTAAGAGGGACAGACTGCGTTTAAAAGCTGAACCTGGCTGAAACATGTGTCAGCCTCACACACCTTTAGAGCCCTGTTAAGCATCCAGACAGACAGCAGCGCGGGTTACCCGGGGTGGCACGTAGAATTCATGGAAATGAGGAGGCAGCAGGAAGTGTGTTTGTCACCTGCCTCAACAGGAACGGGCACGGGCAGATCATAATCCCTCTGCCCAAAAACACGACGTACTCTCTATTTCTATTTGCTGTTCTCTCTTTCACACTTTCTCACTCTCAGTCTTTCTCTCTCTCTTCACTCACATTCTCTTGCTCATAAAATAAGAGATTGATGCAGCACAGAAGAAGGCTATTCGGCCCTTTGTGTCAGTGCTGTCTCTTCGAAAGAGCCATCTAATTAGTTCCTCTTTCCTCCTCTTTCCCCAGACTCCTGTTTTTCTTTCCCTTTTCAAGTATTTGCTAAATTGCCTTTTGAATGATATTATTGAATCTGCTTCCACCATGTTTTCAGCCAGTGAATTCCAGATCCCAACAACTCGCTGTGGAAGAAAATTCTCCTCATTTCACCTCTGGTTTTTTGTCATTTACCTTCAGTCTGTGTCTTCTTAATACTGAACGTTAGATTTTTGGATTTAGATACACAGCACTGGAACAGGCCCTTCGGCCCACCGAGTCTGTGCCGACCATTAACCACCCATTTATACTAATCCTACACTAATCCCATATTCCTACCACATCCTCACCTGTCCCTATATTCCCCTACCACCTACCTATCCTAGGGGCAATTTATAATGGCCAATTTACCTATCAACCTGCACGACTTTTGGCTGAGGGAGGAAATCCACAAACTCCACACAGGCAGTACCCATAATATGAGGCTGCAGTGCTAACCACTGCACCACTGTGCCGCCCCTGTTTCTGACACTGGAAACAGTTTCACATTGATTACCTTATCAAAACCCTTCATAATTTTGAATTTTATATCAAATCTCCCCTTACCTATCACTGCTCTAATGAGAACAATCCCAGCCTTTCGAATCTATCCACGTAACTGTATTCCCAGATCCCTGGTACCATTCTAGTAATTCACCTCTGTATCTTCACTACGTCCTTGACATCCTTACCAATGTGTGGTGATCAGAATTGGACACAATTCTCCATCTGGGACCTAACCAATGATGTATAAATATCAGCATTTCCTCCTGAGTTTTATTACTCTGTGTCTCTCTCTCTAACACCAAGGACACTGCATGCTACTAACTAAGATCTGTGTGTTTACACCCTAGGTCTCTCTAATCATGCACTCACTCTGTAATGGTATCATTTATTTTATATTTTTTTCTTCTCATACTTCCTACCCAAATGTCTCACTTCACATTTCAATGTGTTAAATTCCATCTGCCATGTTCCTGCCCATTTCATCAGTCAGTCTCTGTCCTCCTGAAGTCTGTTACTATCCTTCTCACTGTTTATTAACATTTCTGAGTTTCCTTCCATCTGAAAACTTGGACATTACCCCCTCTGTACACAAGTCCACTGCATTAGCATGCAACACCAGGGAACACAACAGTCACACTGGGGAACCCCACTGTGTACTTCGCTCCAGCTGAAAAACAGCCATTATTCCCTACTCTCTGATACCTGTCACCTAACTAATTTTTTGCATGCTGGGATTGAAAAAGAAAAAAAAGGACTTCCATTTATGTAGCGCCTTTCATGACAACTGCATGTTCCAAAGCGAGTGACAATCAACGTATACTTATAATGCCGACTCACTCTTGTACTGTTGGAAAAAGGGCAGCCAATTTTCGCACAGCAAGATCCCACAAGCAGCAATGTGATAATGACCAGATCTGTTTTTATGATGTTGCTTGATGGATAAATATTGTCCAGGCCACAGGGAATAAATCCCCTGATCTGCTGCTAAATAATCCCACAGGATCATTAGCATCCACCTAAGAGGGCAGATGGGGCCTTGGTTTAACGTTTCATTCGAAAGACTGCTCATCTGATAGCGCAATACTCCCTCAGTACTGTCGCTGCAGTGTCAGCCTTGATTCTTGTGAAAAAGTCATTTCATGACACTTGATCCTGGAAGCTTGTGACTGAAAGTGGAGAGAGCTACAAACTGTGCCTCGGCTGACTTTGGCCCTTTAATCCCATGTGTTTCTAATTGGGTCACACGGCTGTTATATAGTACTTTATCAAACACCTTTTGAAACGATAGGAAAATTGTAAAAGTACAGGCAGGAAAAGTCATAGAAACATACAATAGCATTGCATGGAAGGGGTTCATTTGGTCTATGAAGTCTATGCTGGCTCTTTTGCTGAGTTTCCAGTGAGTTCCACACCCTGGATCTTTCCCAGATCCTTGATCTTTTCCCCTTAATATCTAACCAAATCACTTTTTGAATCTACTTTTGAATCTGTATCCTTCAGCCTATCATACAATAATTTGCAAATCCGAAACAGAAATTGCATTACAATAATCCCCATGTCAACTCTGCTTCTTTTTTCCAATCACCATAAATCTATGTCCTCTGGTTAATGGCCCCTCATACATTAGAAACATTATATAATTTACATAAACCCTTCATGATGTTAAATATCCCTATCTTATCACCTTGTAAATGTCCCTGCTCCAAGGAAAACAATCCCAGCTACATAACTGTAATCCCTCATCCCTGGAAAAGTTCCAGTAAAACTCTTCTGTCCCCTCTCCAAGGTTTCATGTCCTTCCTAAAGTGTGGTTTCCAGTATTGGACACAATACTCCAGATGGAGCCGGACTAGTCTTTTCTATAGGGTTAACACAATATCCTGGCCAGTCTACTCTGTGTCTCTATTAATCAAGCCGAGTAATCTATTTGCTTTGTGAACTGTTTGTTAACCTGTCCAGTTACTTTCAAAGATTGCATACAAACACCTCAGGTCTCTCTGTTACTCTCAATAGCTTTAAAGTTGTGCCATTCAGCTTGTATTATCCCTGGTTATTCATCTGCATGCAGCTCACCATCACCTTCTCAAGGGCAATTATGGATGGGCAATAAATGCTGGCCTAGTCAACGACACCCACATCCCATGAACGGATAATATATATCAAATCTTCCGACAATGTATCACCTCACACATCTGCCATGCCAATTAAATATTAGGAAGACTGCAGCCGTTGTTTTCAAACCCCACGTCAAAAGTTTCCTAACTACAGACTGGATCTCTCTCCTTGGCAACTGTCTGAAACTAAAGCAAACTGTTCACAACCTGGTTTCATAGTTGACGCTGCGACGAGCTTCCTGCTCAATATTACTAAAACAGCCTACTTACACTTCCGTATCATCACCCAACTTTGCCCCTCTCTCAGCTCTTCTGCTGATGAAACACTCCCCCTTGCCTGTGTTACCTGTAGACTCGACTAGTCCAACACACTCCTGGCTGGTCTCCCACATTCTACTCTCCATAACCCTGAGGTGATCCAATGCACTGCTGCCCATGTCCTAACTCACACCAAGTCCTGTTCACCCATTACCCCCTGTACTCACTGACCTACATTGGCTCCTGGTCAGCAACACCTCAATTTTAAAACTCTCAGCCTTCTTTTCAAATCCTTCATTATCTCACTCCTCCTTATCTCTGTAATCTCCTCCAGCCCGACAACCCTCCGAGATATCTGAACTCATCTATTTCTGGCCTCTTGAGCATCTACGAGTTTAATTGCTCTACCATTGGTGGTCCTGCCTTCAGCTGCCGAGGCCCTACGCTCTGGAAGAGTAGAGCAGAACTTCCAGGGAGTAATTCCTGGAAGATAAATGTCAGTGAATTAAACACTAAAATAAAAGCAAATTATTGCGGATGCTGAACACTGGAAATACTCAGCAGGTCTGGCAGCATCTGTGCAGAGAGAAACAGAGTTAATGTTTCAGATCTGTGACCCTTCATCAGAACTGGTAAACGTTAGAAATGTAACAGTCTTTGAGCAAGTGAAAGAGGGGAAGGGGGAAGAAGAACAAGAAGGAAGGACTGTGATGGGACAGAGAGGGGATAGATTAAATTACAGACTGTTACATTCCTAACGTTTACCAGTTCTGATGAAGGGTCAGAGACCGGAAACATTAACTCTGTTTCTCTCTACACAGATGCTGCCAGACCTGCTGAGTATTTCCAGCACTTTCTGGTCTCATCCCTAAGCTTTTGAATTCTCTCCCCAAACCCTAAATGCAATAAGCTGCACTGAGTCCAGTTTTAGGGAGTCCTGCTTGGACAGAGTACTAAATGCAGTAAAGTTATCGAGAGATTGAATTTTAAGTGATCTAAGAGTCGATCTCTTTCCAACAATTTGTTAATTTTACATTTAGCATTTCACTTAATTTTAAGCTGAATTTGTACTTTATTTCACAATCAGTTTGTGAGAATTGGACAGTTAATTGATGCTGATGGAAAAGGAGGGTCAGTGTCAGCTTGGATATAAAACTGACTTAATGACAGAAAACAGTGAGTTGCAGTAAATAGTTGGTATTCAAACTGGAGAAAAATAGACAGTTGTGTTCCCCAAGGGTTAGTGCTAGGAACACTGTTTTATTCTGATATGTATAAATGATTTGGATAATGGCTTACAGAGAAACATTTCAAAATTTGCAGGTGATACCAAACTTGGAGGCGGGGCAGGCATTGAGGTTGATACCAATCGATGTAAGAGGACATAGATAGGCTAGCAGAATGGGCAGACGAGAGGCAAATGGAATTTAATACAGACAAGTGTCAAGTGATGCATTTTATCAGAAGTAACAGGGAGAGGCAATATACACTTAATGGTAAAGTTCGAAAGAGTGTGCAGAGACAAAGGGACATGGGGTTCATGCACATAGATCCCTGAAGGTGGCAGGATATATTGAGAGAGTCGTCAGTAAAGCATATGGGATCTTGGGCTTCATAGATAGAGGTGGTGAGTTCAGAGGAAGGAAAG
Organism: Heterodontus francisci; assembly: GCF_036365525.1. Taxonomy (NCBI): domain Eukaryota; kingdom Metazoa; phylum Chordata; class Chondrichthyes; order Heterodontiformes; family Heterodontidae; genus Heterodontus; species Heterodontus francisci. Next base: position 1,144,100 of record NW_027141326.1, read on the forward strand.
TTATGCTGTAACTTTATGAAGCTCTGGTTAGGCCCCAAGTGGAGTACTGCATCCAGTTCTGTTCACCACACTTTAGGAAGGATGTGAGGGTCATTGACAGGGTGTAGAGGAGGGTTACTTTAATGGTTCCAGAGATGGAGGATTTTCAGTACAATATAGTCTGTAAAAGCTGGGATTGTCTTCCTTGGAGTAAAGGAGATTGAGGGGAGATTTGATACATGTATACAAGATGATGACCTGTTTGGATAAGGTAGACAGGAAAAGATGTTCCCATTAGCTTATGGTACAATGACTAGAGTTAAGATTGAGGGCAAGAGTTAAGGGGGATGTGATGAACAACATTTTTACACAACGAGTGGTAATGGCCTGGAAATCATTGCCTCCGAGGGTGGTGGAAGCAGAGAAGGTGAATTATTTCAAAAGGATATTGGATGAACACTTGATGTAAATAAACTTGCAGGAATATGGAGTCAGAGCTGGGGAATGAGACTGGCTGGATTTATCGACAAAGAGCTGGCATGGACTCGATGAGCAGAATGGCCTAATTCTGTGCTGAAATGACTATGACTCTACGACTCTCTGACAGGGGAATACTATTACTACTTTGAGTTTAGTTTAGAGATACAGCACTGAAACAGGCCCTTCGGCCCACCGAGTCTGTGCGGACCATCAACCACCCGTTTATACTAATCCTACACTAATTCCATATTCCTACCACATCCCCACCTGTCCCTATGTTTCCTTACCACCTACCTATACTACGGGCAATTGCTAATGGCCAATTTACCGATCAACCTGCAAGTCTTTGGCATGTGGGTAGAAACCGGAGCACCCGGAGGAAACCCACGCAAACACAGGGAGAACTGGCAAACTCCACACAGGCAGTACCTAGAATTGAACCCGGGTCACTGGAGCTGTGAGGCTGCGGTGCCAACCACTGCACCACTGTGCCGCCCTATACTGGGAAAGTTTATAATGGACTGGGCAGTATCACCCTGGAGAACCCCGTGATGTAAGTGAAATGTTTGATGCCCCAGAACGTGGTTAACAAATGTCCTTCACAAACAGAGTAAATCAGTTCAGTTCCACTGACAATTCTGGAGTCATTCACAATGGGGAGTAATTTCTCCTGGTTTTCTCTACATAGGACAGCAGTCAGGCTTTTCACTGTGTCCACCACCTCCATGTTGAAAGTCTTGTCAGGGTTAGGTGAGATAAGACACGTTGCCTGGGCGACAGCTTTCTTCAATTGTGTTGCTGCTTCTGTGCTCTCTTCAGTCCAACTGGGTTAAATCTGGTCATCATCACCATTAGTTAGTTCATAAAGAGGAGTCACAGTCTCTGCAAATCGAGGGATGAGGGTCCACTGATACCCCACCAGCCTGAGGATAGGACACAGGGCAGGACTTTGAGGTGAACAGGGGTAGACACTGGATGGTCTCGGCCTGACGCTGGTGTGGGCTGATGCAGGATGATCTGATCTGGGCACGTAGAAAGGTGACACGGTCTTGCACCAGCTGGGCCTTACGTGGATGATCTTTTTGTCCAGCTCCCAAAGTCACTGCAGTAGTTCCTGTAAAAGGGTTAAATGTGTGGACACGGTGATGAGAAGATCATCGACATATTGCAGCAAGCAGGAAGACTGTGAAAAGCTCGGAAGGGACCCGGCTACACGTTTGTTGAAAATAGTGGGGTTATTGTGGAACCCCTTGTGACAGACATGTCCAGGAGTACCTCTGGTCCTCAGAAGTGAATGTGAATTTAATTTGTTTCTCTAGTTTTACTGGAATACTACAATAACCATTAGAGATATCCAGGGTGGAGAAGACAGCCCTGCCACTGAGAATCCGGGAGAGTAGGGTGGGTGTCTATCAGACAACCGGGTTCACGCAGGGTTGACTGAATTGAGTTTGTGGTGGTCAATAGTCAGTCACCAGCTGCCATCCGGCTTTCCAACCAGTCAAATCGGGCAGTTAGAAGGGAACATGGCTTCGTGAACTACACCCTGGTATAACAATGACCTGATAGTGTCTGGAATGTATGATATAATCTCAGCTCGGTAAGAATACTGCTTCATGGATCATGCAATGGTCAGTTAATTTCTTCGGGTCTGCTCATGTTTGCACAGTTATCTTTATGGGTTGTGGATACACTCGACACGGACTCGAGAATCGCCTGTACCTCAGGGTGATCAGAACTGTCTGGTTCCCACTCCTCTGATATTTTAATCATGAATATTGAGGTTACACTGGACACCACAGTAGGGGTATGTTTTAATGTTCGACAATATACAAATATAGGGATAATCAATTACTGCTGATAACCTTTGAGCACATTACTGCCCAGTAGTCCCTGTCCATTATGCAGGATCATATAAAAGGGAGGCAGGACTTTGACATGAGCTGTGTTCCCTCTCCTACACCAATGTAAGATCTGATCCAGGGTCACAGATTAACCAAAAGGAGATCGAAGGGTCACAAGCAGTTTCTTGAGGAGTAACAGTTCAAATACAGCACAAAATCAGAATAGACATCGTGGACATACGGCCTGTGGCAGGTGAGAAAGGCTTTCTGGCTATGGATCAAATGTAAGAAGCTATTAGTAAAGACGTTATAACAGGACACACAGAATAATTCAAGGTGATCAGGCAGAGTCAACATGCTTTTGTGAAACGGAAACCATGTTTAACCAATTTATTGAAGTTCTTTGAAGAAGTAACAGGTACTGTGGATAAAGGGGAACTGGTGGATGTACTATACTTAGATTTCCAGAAGGGATTTCATAATGTGCCACATCAAAGTTCATTGCGGAATATAAAAGCTCATGGTGTCGGGGGCAACCTATTGGCTTGGACAGAAGATTGGCTAACTAACAGGAAACAGAGAGTAGGCTTAAATGGATCATTTTCTGTTTGGCAAGATGTAACGAGTGGTGTGTCACAGAGATCAGTGCGGGTGCCTTAGCTCTTTACAATTTATATAAATCACTTGGATGAAGGGGCCAAAGGTATGTTTGCTAAATTTGCTGATGACAGAAACGTCGGTCAGACAGTATGTTGTGACGTGGACACAAGTGAACCACAAAGGGGTAGATAGATTGAGTGATTGGGCAAAGATCTGGTAAATGGAGTATAATGTGGGAAAATATGAAATTGTCCATTTTGGCAGGAAGAATAAAAATTAAGCATATAATCACAATGGTGAGAGATTTCAGAGCTCTACCATCCAGGGGGAACTGAGAGTCCTTGTGCATGAATTGTAAAAGGTTAATATGTAGGTATTGCAAGTCATTAGGAAAACTAATAGAATGTTATCGTCCAATGCAGGAGGAATTGAATACAAATGTAGAAAGGTTATGTTTCAGTTATATAGGGAGACCACTTCTGGAATACTGTGTACAGTATTGGTCTCCTCATTTAAGGACAGGTGGAAATGCATTCGAAGCAGTTCAGAGATGGTTTACTAGACTAATGCCTGGAATGGGGGTGTTGTCTAATGAGGAAAGGCTGCACAGGCTAGGCTTATGTCAGCTGGAGTTTAGAAGAGTAAGAGGCGACTTGATTGAAACTTATAAGATTCTGAGTGTGGGACAGAGCAAATGAGGCCGACAGAGAGAGAAAGAACGAGAGAGAGAGAGCTCAATTCAGCTGCTGCTAAAAACCTCATCCATGCCTTTTTTATCTCGAGACTTGACTATTCTAACACACTCCTGGCTGGTCTCCCACATCCTGCTCTCTGTAACCTGTGGTCATCCAAAACTCTGCTGCCATCTTCTAATTTGCACCAAATTCTGTTCACCCAACATCCCTGTGCTCACTGACCTACATTGGCTCTAGGTCCAGTAACACCTCAATTTTAATATTCTCACTCATGTGCTCAAATCCCTCCATGTCCTCACCCCTCTGATTATCCCAATCCCCTGTTCATTTCCAATGTTCCTGAAACTTGTTCCTCTTAAAAATCTTTTTTCCAATTCTGGCTTAAAAGTGAGTTTCTTTCCCTCTGCCTCTCTTCATATAACATAGAACATAGAACAGTACAGCACAGTACAGGCCCTTCGGCCCACGATGTTGTGCCGAACCTTTAACCTACTCTAAGATCAAACTAACTACCTACCCTTCATTCTCCTATCATCCATGTACCGATCCAAGAGTCGCTTAAATTTCCCTAATGTATCTGCTTCTACTACCACCACTGGCAGCGCATTCCACGCACCCACCACTCTCGGTGTAAAGAACCTACCTCTGACATCTCCCTGAAACCTTCCTCCAGTCACCTTAAAATTATGCCCACTAGTGATAGCCCTTTCCACCTGGGAAAAAGTCTCTGGCTATCCACTCTATCTATGCCTCTCATCATCTTGTACCCCTCTATCAAGTCACCTCTCATCCTTCTTCGCTCCAATGAGAAGAGCCCTAGCTCCCTCAATCTTTCTTCATAAGACATGCCCTCCAGTCCAGGCAGCATCCTGGTAAATCTCCTCTGCACCCTCTCGAAAGCTTCCATACCCTTCCTATAATGAGGCGACCAGAACTGAACACAATATTCCAAGTGTGGTCGAACCAGGGCCTTATAGAGCTGCAGCATAACCTCGCAGCCCTTAAAGTCAATCCCCCTGTTAATGAAAGCCAACACACCATACGCCTTCTTAACAACCCTATCAACTTGGGTGGCAACTTTGAGCGATCTCTGGACATGGACCCCAAGATCCCTCTGTTCATCCACACTACCAAAAACCCTGTCTTTAAGCCTGTATTCTGCATTCAAATTCGACCTACCAAAATGAATCACTTCACACTTTTCCTGGTTGAACTCCATCTGCCACTTCTCAGCCCAGCTCTGCATCCTGTCAATGTCCCGTTGCAACCTACAACAGCCTTCCACACTATCCACAACTCTAGCAACCTTCATGTCATCGGCAAACTTGCTAACCCAGCCTTCCACTTCCTCATCCAAGTCATTTATAAAAATCACAAAGAGCAGAGGTCCCAGAACAGATCCTTGCAGAACACCACTGGTCACCGAGCTCCATGCTGAATACTTTCCATCTACTAACACCCTCTGTCTTCTATGGGCCAGACAATTTTGTATCCAGACAGCCACAGTGTGGTTTTCCTGACCACACATTTCATCTCTCCTGCTGCACTCATGCTGTGGAAGCTTGGATCCATAAAATGGTGTGAGCTGCACTGCCGGTCACATCCAGCACATTGTACAGGACACCCAGGCTGGCCGGGGTGCTCGTGTCGGTGTAACGTGTGTGTGTCTGTAGTGTGAGGAGAGGTCTGAATATGAAGTCGATCAGCCATTTCAGCAACTTTGATGTACGTCTTTGATACTTGGTCCTTGCATGTATACTGACCACCTGTGTTAGTCACTCTCAGCTGAACATACATTCAGCAGCACGAGGATCCCCCTCTAGTGTTAGTTAAAAGGACCAGGCGTCCAACTTGCAGGTGAGGGGCTTTTGACTTACTTCTGTTATTACAAAGTTAGTGGAGGTGCTGTGGATGGTTTTCTGGAGGTTGTGTTATGAGCTGCTGCAGACATTCAGGGAGGAGAGAGGACTTGGTGACACAACTCTGTACGATGAATGGGGACTGTAGTTACAGTGTCACTGCGTCTGTAACATGTTCAACAAATGGAGCAGAAGCTGCAGAGAGAGTGAAAGCTCTGGAAAGAAAGAGGAGGAATGGCCTCTGCCCTACCCACCCTGGGTTTCCAAGAGCAAAAAGAGCAGTGGTCCTAATATTGAGCCCAGGGGAATACCACTGTATACTCCCATCGAGTCTGAACAACAACCTTTCACCACTTCTCTCTGTTTACTGTTCCTTAGCCAATGTTATATCCACACTGTCACTGTACGTTTAATCCATAGTGTTCAGTTTTCCTAATTTGTCTATTGAATGTCACTTGATCGAACACCTTTTGAAAGTCCATATATATAACTTCAATCACACCACCCTCATCAACCCTCTCCATTGTTTTATCAAATAATTCCATCAAGTTTACCTCACCACCACCTCTCTCCATTCCTCCACTGTTGTTAAATTATCAGACTGATTATCCGACACCCAGTACTGGATGAGCAGAAATTTCCTCCAATTAAATATTGGGAAGACTGAAGCCATTGTTTTAACTCCCCACTCCAACTCTGTTCCCTTGCTATTGATTCCATCCCTCTTCCTGGTGACAGTCTGAGATTGAGACAATATGTTTACATCCTTGGTGTCACATTTCATCACAACATGAGCTTTAACCTCATTTTCAGGGTATCATTACAACCGCCTATTGCCACCTCAGTAACATCGCCTGACTTCACCCCTGTCTCAGCCCATCTGCTGCTAAAACCTCATTCATGCCATCGTCACCTCTCGATGTGACTATTCCAACTCACTCCTGGCTGATCTCCCACATCTACTCTCTGTAAACTTGAGGTCATCCAAAACTCTGCTGCCCATGTCTTAGCTCACACCAAGTCCCGTTTATATCTCACTGACCGACATAGGCTCCCAGTCAAGCAATATCTTGATTTTAAAATTCTCATCCTTGTTGTCATATCTCTCAATGGCCTCGCCCCTCCCTATCTCTGTAATCTCCTCCAGCTCCAGAACCCATCGAGACATCTGTGCTCTCTAATTCTGGTCTCTTTTACATCCGTTATTTTAATCACTGCACCACTGGCGACCGTGCCTTCAGCTGCCGGGGCCCAAGCTGCAGTATCCTCCCTACACATCTCCGCCTCTGCACCTCTCCATCTCACTTTCCTCCTTTAAGACATTCCTTGAAACCTTCCTCTTTGGCTAAGCTGTTGGTCCTTTGACCTAATATCTCCTGTTGAATCTCAGTTCGCACTTTGCTTCATGATGCTCCTGTGAAGCACCTTGGGATTTTTTATAACATTAAAGGCAATATCTAAATATAAATTGTTGTTTTTGTTGTTGTTTGCCAGACATCAATAGTCTTTAGCATATCCAGGTTGCTAACCATTTACTATCCAATGTTTTTCCAAGCAACAAGTACTTTTCTCTTGGGTTGTCACGTCTACAAATGTCCCCAGTCGTGACACTAGTCTGACTGGTCAGTAATTACAGCATTTATCGCATATCTCCTTTTTTAAACAGGATGTAAGCTTTACAATCCTCCAATCCTCTGTCATCACACCCATATCCAAGGAGGATTGGAAGATTTTGGCCAGTGCCTCTGCTATTTCCACTATTCCTTCCCTCAGAAACCCCTATACATCCATTCAGACTGGGTAAGAGTTCCAGTTTATTGTGGTTCAAAAAGGTGTTGGATTGAAAGGTGTTAACTGAAACTGTTTGTTCAGTGACTGTAATTAATGTCAGTCTCCATGGACCCTGATTGTGTCACAGGAGGGTTTCCCTCTCCTATTAATATGGGACTCCTTTCGATGTGTTATCCCATACTGTCAGCGGGAGCATCACGCCCGGCACTCACAGGGATCAGCGGCTCCAGAGAGAGGGAGAGGATAGATCAGAATCTGAGAACAATGGGTCAGAATCTGAGCACAATGGGTCAGAGTCTGAGAACAATGTGTCAGAATCTGAGAACAATGGGACAGAATCTGAGAACAATGTGCCAGAATCTGAGAACAATGGGTCAGAATCTGAGAACAATAGATTGGAATGTTACAACAATGAGCAAGAGTTTATCCTCAGAACTTCACGATCTTTCTACACATTATGATCGGTTCTCATTAAACTTTCGCATCTACCTCGCACTTCGGATTGCTCAATACATTTATTATCCCATTCTCGGTCTCGTTGGTGTCCCTGGTTAGTATCTGTTTCCAGGTATTTATTCCTTAAACCATGTTTAACTGTATTATATTCCTGTAATTTACTCTACCCTCCTTGCTGCTGTTGTTAATCCCGGTGAATATCTCCAGTAATTACCTTGATTAACCATGTTTAACTGTATTATATTCCTGTAATTTACTCTACCCTCCTTGCTGCTGTTGTTAATCCCGGTGAATATCTCCAGTAATTACCTTGATTAACCATGTTTAACTGTATTATATTCCTGTAATTTACTCTACCCTCCTTGCTGCTGTTGTTAATCCCGGTGAATATCTCCAGTAATTACCTTGATTAACCATGTTTAACTGAATTACTGCTCCTGTAATTTTCTCTGCCCTCCTTGCTGCTGTTGTTATTTCTGCTGAATCTCTATCTCCAGAAATCAGCTGTATAAACCACTGTGAACGGTATTTCAGTTCTTGTAATTTACTCTCTCCTCTTTGCTGCTGATACTGTCTCTATTTCCAGCTAGGAGATCTGTAAACCCTGTTTACTGAAATACTGTTCTGGAACGTAAATTGTGGGAAGAGAGAAGACAGTGTCATTGGTCCATTGGTCTCCATCACAAACTCCATCCCCTATCTGTGAACCACATACCCGATCCTGAGGCTGAACCAGACAGTTTACAACCTCTGTGTTCTATTTTTACCTTACTTGAGTTCATCTCCAAATTCTCTCCATCATCAACCTTGTCTACTACCACCTGAGTAATATCACCCGTCTCCACTTCTGCCTCAGCCCATCTGCTGCACAAACCCTCATATGTGCCTTTGTTAAATCCACACTTGACGATTCTGAATCTCTCCTGGTCACCCTCCCAGTTATAAACCTCCATAAACCACAGCCCATCCAGAACTCTGATGCCTGTATCCTAACTCACACCAAATCCCGATCACCCATCACCCCTGTGCTCACTGATCTACAATGGCTCACGGTTTGGCAGCACCTTAATTTTAATATTCTCATTCTTGAGTCTGAATCCCTCCATGGCCCCAAAACTCCATTAGTCCCATTCTCTTGTGCATTTCCCATATTTCTGCAAATAATATGCCTTCAATCTTTTCTCAATTCTCTTTTTAAAGTGAATTTCTTTCTCTCTGTATCTGTTCCCAGCCACGATTTTCAACTCCACAGAACCCACTGGTGCTGAGGGCGCAGAAGATGGGACCCATAAAATGATGCGAAGCACACAGCCGGCCACTTTTAGTGTGGTCAGCACAGTGTCCCATGGTGGGCAGTACACTCGTGTGGTCAGCACAGTGCCCAATGGTGGACAATGCTCTAGTATGGTCAGCACAGTGCCCCATGCTGGACAGGGCTCTAGTATGGTCAGCACAATGCCCCATGCTGGACAGGGCTCTAGTATGGTCAGCACAGTGCCCCATGCTGGACAGGGCTCTAGTATGGTCAGCAAAATGCCCCACGCTGGACAGAGCTCCAAAATGGTCAGCACAGTGCCCCATGCTGGACAGGGCTCTAGTATGGTCAGCACAGTGTCCCATGGTGGGCAGTACACTTGTGTGGTCAGCACAGTGCCCAATGGTGGACAATGCTCTAGTATGGTCAGCACAGTGCCCCATGCTGGACAGGGCTCTAGTATGGTCAGCACAGTGCCCCATGCTGGACAGGGCTCTAGTATGGTCAGCACAATGCCCCATGCTGGACAGGGCTTTAGTATTATCAGCACAGTGCCCCATGCTGGACAGGGCTCTAGTATGGTCAGCACAATGCCCCATGCTGGACAGGGCTTTAGTATTATCAGCACAGTGCCCAATGGTGGACAATGCTCTAGTATGGTCAGCACAATGCCCCATGCTGGACAGGGCTTTAGTATGGTCAGCACAATGCCCCATGCTGGACAATGCTCTACTATGGTCAGCACAATGCCCCATGCTGGACAGGGCTCTAGTATTATCAGCACAATGCCCCATGCTGGACAGGGCTCTTGTATGGTCAGCACACCCCATGCGGGACAGAGCTCTAGTATGGTCAGCACAGTGCCCCATGCTGGACAGGGCTCCAGTATGGTCAGCACAATGCCCCATGCTGGACAGAGCTCTAGTATGGTCAGCACAATGCCCCATGCTGGACAGAGCTCCAGTATGGTCAGCACAATGCCCCATGCTGGACAGAACTCTAGTATGGTCAGCACAATGCCCCATGCTGGACAATGCTCCATTATGGTCAGCACAATGCCCCATGCTGGACAGGGCTCTAGTGTGGTCAGCACAGTGCCCCATGCTGGACAGGGCTCTAGTATGGTCAGCACAGTGCCCCATGCTGGACAGAGCTCTAGTATTATCAGCACAATGCCCCATGCTGGACAGGGCTCTAGTGTGGTCAGCACAATGCCCCATGCTGGACAGAGCTCTAGTATGGTCAGCACAATGCCCCATGCTGGACAGAGCTCTAGTATGGTCAGCACAATGCCCCATGCTGGACAGAGCTCTAGTATTATCAGCACAATGCCCCATGCTGCACAGGGCTCTAGTATGGTCAGCACAATGCCCCATGCTTCACAGGGCTCTAGTATGGTCAGCACAATGCCCCATGCTGGACAATGCTCCAGTATGGTCAGCACAATGCCCCATGCTGGACAGGGCTCTAGTGTGGTCAGCACAATGCCCCATGCTGGACAGAGCTCTAGTATTATCAGCACAGTGCCCCATGCTGGACAGGGCTCTAGTATTATCAGCACAGTGCCCCATGCTGGACAGAGCTATGGTATGGTCAGCACAATGCCCCATGCTGGACAGAGCTATAGTATGGTCAGCACAGTGCCCCATGCTGGACAGGGCTCTAGTATGGTCAGCACAATGCCCCATGCTGGACAGAGCTCTAGTATGGTCAGCACAATGCCCCATGCTGGACAAAACTCTAATATGGTCAGCACAGTGCCCCATGCTGGACAGGGCTCTAGTATGGTCAGCACAATGCCCCATGCTGGACAGGGCTCTAGTATGGTCAGCACAATGCCCCATGCTGGACAGAGCTCTAGTATTATCAGCACAATGCCCCATGCTGGACAGAGCTCTAGTATAGTCAGCACAATGCCCCATGCTGGACAGAGCTCTAGTATGGTCAGCACAATGCCCCAAGCTGGACAAAACTCTAATATGGTCAGCACAATGCCCCATGCTGGACAGAGCTCTGGTATGGTCAGCACAATGCCCCATGCTGGAGAATGCTCCAGTATGGTCAGCACAGTGCCCCATGCTGGACAGGGCTCTAGTGTGGTCAGCACAATGCCCCATGCTGGACAGAGCTCTAGTATTATCAGCACAATGCCCCATGCTGGACAGGGCTCTAGTATGGTCAGCACAGTGCCCCATGCTGGACAGAGCTCTAGTATTATCAGCACAATGCCCCAAGCTGGACAGAGCTCTAGTATGGTCAGCACAATGCCCCATGCGGGACAGAGCTCTAGTATGGTCAGCACAGTGCCCCATGCTGGACAGGGCTCCAGTATGGTCAGCACAATGCCCCATGCTGGACAGGGCTCTAGTGTGGTCAGCACAGTGCCCCATGCTGGACAGAGCTCTAGTATGGTCAGCACAATGCCCCATGCTGGACAGAGCTCTAGTATGGTCAGCACAATGCCCCATGCTGGACAATGCTCCAGTATGGTCAGCACAATGCCCCATGCTGGACAGGGCTCTAGTGTGGTCAGCACAGTGCCCCATGCTGGACAGGGCTCTAGTATGGTCAGCACAGTGCCCCATGCTGGACAGAGCTCTAGTATTATCAGCACAATGCCCCATGCTGGACAGAGCTCTAGTATGGTCAGCACAATGCCCCATGCTGGACAGGGCTCTAGTATGGTCAGCACAATGCCCCATGCTGGACAGAGCTCTAGTATGGTCAGCACAATGCCCCATGCTGGACAGGGCTCTAGTGTGGTCAGCACAGTGCCCATGCTGGACAGAGCTCTAGTATTATCAGCACAATGCCCCATGCTGGACAGAGCTCTAGTATGGTCAGCACAATGCCCCATGCTGGACAGAGCTCTAGTATGGTCAGCACAATGCCCCATGCTGGACAGGGCTCTAGTATGGTCAGCACAATGCCCCATGCTGGACAGACCTCTAGTATGGTCAGCAATATGCTCCATGCTGGACAGGGCTCTAGTGTGGTCAGCACAGTGCCCCATGCTGGACAGGGCTCTAGTATGGTCAGCACAGTGCCCCATGCTGGACAGAGCTCTAGTATGGTCAGCACAATGCCCCATGCTGGACAGAGCTGTAGTATGGTCAGCACAGTGCCCCATGCTGGACAGGGCTCTAGTATGGTCAGCACAATGCCCCATGCTGGACAGAGCTATAGTATGGTCAGCACAATGCCCCATGCGGGACAGAGCTCTAGTGTGGTCAGCACAATGCCCCATGCTGGACAGGGCTCTAGTGTGGTCAGCACAATGCCCCATGCTGGACAGGGCTCCAGTATGGTCGGCACAATGCCCCATGCTGGACAGGGCTCTAGATTGGTCAGCACAATGCCCCATGCTGGACAGGGCTCTAGTATGGTCAGCACAATGCCCCATGCTGGACAATGCTCCAGTATGGTCAGCACAATGCCCCATGCTGGACAGGGCTCTAGTGTGGTCAGCACAGTGCCCCTTGCTGGACAGGGCTCTAGTATGGTCAGCACAATGCCCCATGCTGGACAGGGCTCTAGTATTATCAGCACAATGCCCCATGCTGGACAGAGCTCTAGTGTGGTCAGCACAATGCCCCATGCTGGACAGAGCACTAGTATGGTTAGCACAATGCCCCATGCTGGACAGGGCTCTAGTATGGTCAGCACAATGCCCCATGCTGGACAGGGCTCTAGTATGGTCAGCACAGTGCCCCATGCTGGACAGGGCTCTAGTATGGTCAGCACAGTGCCCCATGCTGGGCAGAGCTCTCGTATGGTCAGCACAATGCCCCATGCTGGACAGAGCTCTAGTATGGTCAGCACAATGCCCCATGCTGGACAGAGCTCTAGTATGGTCAGCACAATGCCCCATGCTGGACAGAGCTCTAGTATGGTCAGCACAATGCCCCATGCTGGACAGAGCTCTAGTATGGTCAGCACAGTGCCCCATGCTGGACAGAGGTCTCGTATTATCAGCACAATGCCCCATGCTAGACAGGGCTCTAGTATTATCAGCACAATGCCCCATGCTGGACAGAGCTCTAGTATGGTCAGCACAGTGCCCCATGCTGGACAGGGCTCTAGTATGGTCAGCACAATGCCCCATGCTGGACAGAGCTCTAGTATGGTCAGCACAGTGCCCCATGCTGGACAGGGCTCTAGAGTGGTCAGCATAGTGCCCCATGCTGGACAGGGCTCTAGTATGGTCAGCACAATGCCCCATGCTGGACAGAGCTCTAGTATGGTCAGCACAATGCCCCATGCTGGACAGGGCTCTAGTATGGTCAGCACAGTGCCCCATGCTGGACAGGGCTCTAGTATGGTCAGCACAATGCCCCATGCTGGACAGAGCTCTAGTATGGTCAGCACAATGCCCCATGCTGGACAGAGCTCTAGTATGGTCAGCACAATGCCCCATGCTGGACAGGGCTCTAGTATAGTCAGCACAATGCCCCATGCTGCACAGGGCTCTAGTATGGTCAGCACAATGCCCCATGCTGGACAGAGCTCTAGTATGGTCAGCACAGTGCCCCATGCTGGACAGAGCTCTAGTATGGTCAGCACAATGCCCCATGCTGGACAGGTCTCTAGTATAGTCAGCACAATGCCCCATGCTGCACAGGGCTCTAGTATGGTCAGCACAATGCCCCTTGTTGGACAGAGCTCTAGTATTATCAGCACAATGCCCCATGCTGGACAGGGCTCTAGTGTGGTCAGCACAGTGCCCCATGCTGGACAGGGCTCTAGTGTGGTCAGCACAATGCCCCATGCTGGACAGGGCTCTAGTATGGTCAGCACAGTGCCCCATGCTGGACAGAGCTCTAGTATAGTCAGCACAATGCCCCATGCTGCACAGGGCTCTAGTATGGTCAGCACAATGCCCCATGCTGGACAGAGCTCTAGTATGGTCAGCACAGTGCCCCATGCTGGACAGAGCTCTAGTATGGTCAGCACAATGCCCCATGCTGGACAGGGTTCTTGTATGGTCAGCACAATGCCCCATGCTGGACAGAGCTCTAGTATAGTCAGCACAATGCCCCATGCTGGACAGGGCTCCAGTATGGTCAGCACAGTGCCCAATGCTGGACAGAGCTCTAGTATGGTCAGCACAATGCCCCATGCTGGACAGGGCTCAAGTATGGTCAGCACAGTGCCCCATGCTGGACAGAGCTCTAGTATGGTCAGCACAATGCCCCATGCTGGACAGGGCTCTAGTATGGTCAGCACAATGCCCCATGCTGGACAGGGCTCTAGTGTGGTCAGCACAATGCCCCTTGCTGCACAGGGCTCTAGTATGGTCAGCACAATGCCCCATGCTGGACAGAGCTCTAGTATGGTCAGCACAATGCCCCATGCTGGACAGGGCTCTAGTGTGGTCAGCACAATGCCCCATGCTGGACAATGCTCCAGTATGGTCAGCACAATGCCCCATGCTGGACAGGGCTCTAGTGTGGTCAGCACAATGCCCCATGCTGGACAGAGCTCTAGTATTATCAGCACAATGCCCCATGCTGGACAGGGCTCTAGCATTATCAGCACAGTGCCCCATGCTGGACAGAGCTATAGTATGGTCAGCACAATGCCACATGCTGGACAGAGCTATAGTATGGTCAGCACAGTGCCCCATGCTGGACAGGGCTCTAGTATGGTCAGCACAATGCCCCATGCTTGACAGAGCTCTAGTATGGTCAGCACAATGCCCCATGCTGGACAAAACTCTAATATGGTCAGCACAGTGCCCCATGCTGGACAGGGCTCTAGTATGGTCAGCACAATGCCCCATGCTGGACAGGGCTCTAGTATGGTCAGCACAATGCCCCATGCTGGACAGGGCTCTAGTATTATCAGCACAATGCCCCATGCTGGACAGAGCTCTAGTATGGTCAGCACAATGCCCCATGCTGGACAGAGCTCTAGTATGGTCAGCACAATGCCCCAAGCTGGACAAAACTCTAATATGGTCAGCACAATGCCCCATGCTGGACAGAGCTCTGGTATGGTCAGCACAATGCCCCATGCTGGACAATGCTCCAGTATGGTCCGCACAGTGCCCCATGCTGGACAGGGCTCTAGTGTGGTCAGCACAATGCCCCATGCTGGACAGAGCTCTAGTATTATCAGCACAATGCCCCATGCTGGACAGGGCTCTAGTATTATCAGCACAATGCCCCAAGCTGGACAGAGCTCTAGTATGGTCAGCACAATGCCCCATGCGGGACAGAGCTCTAGTATGGTCAGCACAGTGCCCCATGCTGGACAGGGCTCCAGTATGGTCAGCACAATGCCCCATGCTAGACAGGGCTCTAGTGTGGTCAGCACAGTGCCCCATGCTGGACAGAGCTCTAGTATGGTCAGCACAATGCCCCATGCTGGACAGAGCTCTCGGATGGTCAGCACAATGCCCCATGCTGGACAGAGCTCTAGTATGGTCAGCACAATGCCCCATGCTGGACAATGCTCCAGTATGGTCAGCACAATGCCCCATGCTGGACAGGGCTCTAGTGTGGTCAGCACAGTGCCCCATGCTGGACAGGGCTCTAGTATTATCAGCACAATGCCCCATGCTGGACAGAGCTCTGGTATGGTCAGCACAATGCCCCATGCTGGACAGGGCTCTAGTATGGTCAGCACAATGCCCCATGCTGGACAGAGCTCTAGTATGGTCAGCACAATGCCCCATGCTGGACAGGGCTCTAGTGTGGTCAGCACAGTGCCCATGCTGGACAGAGCTCTAGTATTATCAGCACAATGCCCCATGCTGGACAGAGCTCTAGTATGGTCAGCACAATGCCCCATGCTGGACAGAGCTCTAGTATGGTCAGCACAATGCCCCATGCTGGACAGGGCTCTAGTATGGTCAGCACAATGCCCCATGCTGGACAGACCTCTAGTATGGTCAGCAATATGCTCCATGCTGGACAGGGCTCTAGTGTGGTCAGCACAGTGCCCCATGCTGGACAGGGCTCTAGTATGGTCAGCACAGTGCCCCATGCTGGACAGAGCTCTAGTATGGTCAGCACAATGCCCCATGCTGGACAGAGCTATAGTATGGTCAGCACAGTGCCCCATGCTGGACAGGGCTCTAGTATGGTCAGCACAATGCCCCATGCTGGACAGAGCTATAGTATGGTCAGCACAATGCCCCATGCGGGACAGAGCTCTAGTGTGGTCAGCACAATGCCCCATGCTGGACAGGGCTCTAGTGTGGTCAGCACAATGCCCCATGCTGGACAGGGCTGTAGTATCGTCGGCACAATGCCCCATGCTGGACAGGGCTCTAGATTGGTCAGCACAATGCCCCATGCTGGACAGGGCTCTAGTATGGTCAGCACAATGCCCCATGCTGGACAGGGCTCTAGTGTGGTCAGCACAGTGCCCCTTGCTGGACAGGGCTCTAGTATGGTCAGCACAATGCCCCATGCTGGACAGGGCTCTAGTATTATCAGCACAATGCCCCATGCTGGACAGAGCTCTAGTGTGGTCAGCACAATGCCCCATGCTGGACAGAGCTCTAGTATGGTTAGCACAATGTCCCATGCTGGACAGGGCTCTAGTATGGTCAGCACAATGCCCCATGCTGGACAGTGCTCTAGTATGGTCAGCACAGTGCCCCATGCTGGACAGGGCTCCAGTATGGTCAGCACAGTGCCCCATGCTGGGCAGAGCTCTAGTATGGTCAGCACAATGCCCCATGCTGGACAGAGCTCTAGTATGGTCAGCACAATGCCCCATGCTGGACAGAGCTCTAGTATGGTCAGCACAATACCCCATGCTGGACAGAGCTCTAGTATGGTCAGCACAATGCCCCATGCTGGACAGAGCTCTAGTATGGTCAGCACAGTGCCCCATGCTGGACAGAGCTCTCGTATTATCAGCACAATGCCCCATGCTAGACAGGGCTCTAGTATGGTCAGCACAATGCCCCATGCTGGACAGAGCTCTAGTATTATCAGCACAATGCCCCATGCTGGACAGAGCTCTAGTATGGTCAGCACAGTGCCCCATGCTGGACAGGGCTCTAGTATGGTCAGCACAATGCCCCATGCTGGACAGAGCTCTAGTATGGTCAGCACAGTGCCCCATGCTGGACAGGGCTCTAGTATGGTCAGCACAGTGCCCCATGCTGTACAGGGCTCTAGAGTGGTCAGCATAGTGCCCCATGCTGGACAGGGCTCTAGTATGGTCAGCACAATGCCCCATGCTGGACAGAGCTCTAGTATGGTCAGCACAATGCCCCATGCTGGACAGGGCTCTAGTATGGTCAGCACAGTGCCCCATGCTGGACAGGGCTCTAGTATGGTCAGCACAATGCCCCATGCTGGACAGAGCTCTAGTATGGTCAGCACAATGCCCCATGCTGGACAGAGCTCTAGTATGGTCAGCACAGTGCCCCATGCTGGACAGAGCTCTAGTATGGTCAGCACAATGCCCCATGCTGGACAGGGCTCTAGTATAGTCAGCACAATGCCCCATGCTGCACAGGGCTCTAGTATGGTCAGCACAATGCCCCTTGTTGGACAGAGCTCTAGTATTATCAGCACAATGCCCCATGCTGGACAGGGCTCTAGTGTGGTCAGCACAGTGCCCCATGCTGGACAGGGCTCTAGTGTGGTCAGCACAATGCCCCATGCTGGACAGGGCTCTAGTATGGTCAGCACAGTGCCCCATGCTGGACAGAGCTCTAGTATAGTCAGCACAATGCCCCATGCTGCACAGGGCTCTAGTATGGTCAGCACAATGCCCCATGCTGGACAGAGCTCTAGTATGGTCAGCACAGTGCCCCATGCTGGACAGAGCTCTAGTATGGTCAGCACAATGCCCCATGCTGGACAGGGTTCTTGTATGCTCAGCACAATGCCCCATGCTGGACAGAGCTCTAGTATAGTCAGCACAATGCCCCATGCTGGACAGGGCTCCAGTATGGTCAGCACAGTGCCCAATGCTGGACAGAGCTCTAGTATGGTCAGCACAATGCCCCATGCTGGACAGGGCTCTAGTATGGTCAGCACAGTGCCCCATGCTGGACAGAGCTCTAGTATGGTCAGCACAGTGCCCCATGCTGGACAGGGCTCTAGTATGGTCAGCACAGTGCCCCATGCTGCACAGGGCTCTAGTATGGTCAGCACAATGCCCCATGCTGGACAGAGCTCTAGTATGGTCAGCACAATGCCCCATGCTGGACAGGGCTCTAGTGTGGTCAGCACAATGCCCCATGCTGGACAGGGCTCTAGAGTGGTCAGCACAATGCCCCATGCTGGACAGGGCTCTAGTATTATCAGCACAATGCCCCATGCTGGACAGGGCTCTAGTATGGTCAGCACAGTGCCCCATGCTCGACAGGGCTCTAGTATGGTCAGCACAATGCCCCATGCTGGACAGGGCTCTCGTATGGTCAGCACAATGTCCCATGCTGGACAGGGCTCTAGTATGGTCAGCACAATGC